>NC_089144.1:13385837-13685837 GCF_009819655.1 Sylvia atricapilla
CTTGTTTTGTCTCTACTCCAGGGTAGGTGGATGGGAGCCAGCTCCAATCTGTCAGAGAGCTGTGTTAGCACAGCCCTGCACCAAACCTGCTGAGCTCTGCTCAGCCTCTGCAGTTATCACCAAGCTGCAATGACAAACTCCTGCATCTTGGTAGTTCAGGAGATTGGGAAAGGGTTGGGTCTGGCCAGATCAAAATCTCCACAGGGTGGGTATGGATATACTTCCAATCTGGGTCTACACCTTTATTCCACTCTTACACAAGGTGGGGGCAGGATGAGGCAAAAATGGAAATGAAGGGAAGTCTTCTTTGCATACTTTCACTTCCTTGCTATTTTAACTTGAAGTGGTTTAGCAATGCTAAATTAGCTGTAAGAGAGGTTAAGGACTATTTGTGCTTATTCACTCAGTGGAAGAATTGTCTGTATTTGATTTCATTTGACATTGATTATATCTTTTACTTGTAATAATTTGAAAGGGACAAATTTACTCAAGGTCCTTTAGATTGTTCAGGATGCCTCTTCTGGATATGTACAGCAGTTTAGATATTTAATACAGGTGTCAACAGCTGAGCTTTTGGTGGTTGTCTACACTGTGGTACCTGATACTGTAATCAAAACCATACTGTCAGAAAGGGGAACAAATTGTACTGTAATGATACCAAGAGCACCTAAGAGTGCCAAATCACAGTCAGATCTTCTTAAAAGATGTAGAGGGATAATAACATAGTTCTTAACTATGCCCTTAACTTCACTGTATGCAAAGGCATATAGTTGCTTTGAAAAACTCCAAGATTGCGTGTCATCTATTTATTATCCTAAATAAAGTTAAGAATGAACTAACTTGATCCACAGTACCAGGCAAATCCAAAGTAATTCCATCAAATTTATTGTTTGGAATGAAAAAATTGGGAAAGTCTGTAAGGCTGTCAGTCAATTTTCCTGCTTTATTTTGAAGAGAACAGGCGCCAGCTCTGCTACAATAAACCACAGAGATGAAACTGAACCAGATTCAACTCCCTTTATGCCACATTGTCTTTTCATGCCACCCCACCAAGCCTCCATCCCTGCACATTTTTAACAACACAGCTCCAATGCCTTTTCACACACTCTTTATTGGAAACCCACACAGTGTAAATGTGTGTTGGGAGAACAGACAGAACATGTGGAGCCAGAAAGACGAGTGTCCCCCAAGTGCTGTGTAGTGTGGTTTCACCAGAGTGCTTTAGGGAAAGTATTAGCCTGTTCACAAGCCACACTGCATCACTTGGCTTGGGGAACCAAAGACCACTGCCTGGCAGAAGCTTCCAGAACAGCTGAGTACAGCAGTAATATATTTAAGATGGAGTTGTATAAAAGACCTTTAATTCAGGTTACTCCATTCTGGCTGCCTGTATTTAGAAAGAGAACTCTAACCTTCAGAAGAATTGGATCTCTGAAATATCATTTGGCCCAGCCAAAATCTGATGTACTATGAAATATAAGTCTCAAGGGAAGCTTTGGATGTCAAGCATCTGCCTAAGTAGCACATTTCAGCAACTGAATGTCAAACAAAAGCTGGAAACAGTATGTAGAAGTGTGAACACACATCTGTGCATCTGTAAATACTTTATTTCTTGAAAAATGTAATGCTATTAGTCCCAAATCTATTCAGACCCTGAGTTTACCAAATATTTTCTTCTGGATAAAATCAGGGCTAGCTTTGAAAGTGGGGTGCTGGAGTCAGCTGCATTTCATACTTTATCTTTTATACAAGCTGTTCATTCATGACTCCCAGGTATTGCAGTATCCTACAGAAATTTGAAAGGGGATTTTCAGCCCTTCAGAATAATCCCTTATCCTTTATGCTTTTCATTTTCTTGAGCTGATTCTTCCCCTACATCTCATTTTTAATCTGTTTTGTTTTGAACAGAACACAAAACCAAGGAGGATTTTTTTGTTGGCTTAAGCATTACTGTATTCCCTCAGAATGCTTTCTCTTTCTAAATATTTCATAATTTTTGCAAGACAAAATGTGTCAGAAGAAGACATTCATAACACTGAGTGACAGAATACCCATGATCTAGCAGTTTTGGCACTTTTCTGGAGAGTAGGAAATGTAGCTCAACACTCAAAAGAAAAAATTAGTCTGAGACACCCTGGTAAATGCAACAGAGATCCAAGGGAAATATTTATTTCAGCCCAAACTCTGCCATGCCTGCGCCCCTACCCCTAGCCCCACCTTGCTTTAAACAAACAAAAGTAATCCTGCTTCAGACTTAATTTTAAAGGAGGGAGAGAACTGATTTGTCAGTTGACAGAAAAAAGCAACAATTGCCTAATCCATCTGAAAGGAAAGTCCTTATTGAGGGAGGGTAGAAGTAAAAGCATTGGTCTCTTTAGATTTAACCCTCCTAAAAACTGGAATGTTTGAGTTTGTAACTTGCTCACAGTTGGCTGCAACTTAATGTTAATTTTTCTTTATTACACTTCAAGCTGTTGTTTAATTGGAATATATTAAAAAATCACTCAGGAGAGCTGTGGGTGGCATCCTCACCTCACTAAGGTCAATGAAAATATATCATTGTGGATTAGTTCCGCCCTTTAAAGACAGAATACCCAAAATGAATATTTAAACTATACAGCTTTACTGGAAATTGCTTATACATATTACACATTGCAGAGCAATGTGGGGACTTTGAAGCTGTTCAATCTCAATGTAGGGACACAGAAGCCAATACATATGTTCAAAGAAATGAAGATAGCCTGAATGGGATTTATCTTAACAGCTGTGGCCTCCTAGCTGACACCTGAGATAGTTAACTAAGGTCTGTTTGTAATCTTTGCAGAGTAGGAATTTAGGGATCCCTTAATCTCTTAATACAGAAGAAAGCTAATCTGAGCTGCACCCACTGTGTTTGTTGGTATTGACTGTATAGAAAGAGTGACTACATCAAGAGTAGAAAACTATTACATACCTGCATAGATATGTGAGATGAATGTCTCTGTTCTTGTCCCTGACCTTGTCTTCCAATGCATCTGGGAGATTTTTAGCTCTTTGTTGCTTACAACTGAGCCAAGAGAATACCATATCTCTCTTCAGGCTCTTTTTTCCAATTGTTTTCTTATGGTTCTTTCAGAGGAGAAAGTAAGCAAAATTATACGTGTTTTAAATGAAATTAAAAACATTCCAAGCTCTTATAAAATTTTGTGAGTTTGGTTTGGAAATAGGCAAGGAAGGGGAATAGTTGGCAAATGGACCCTTAATTTTTTTTTTTTCCCAGATGCTTCACCTCTCTGAAAGAGCTGGAGTGCAGACAGGGATTCAGTTCAGGGCTGATGGGCATACACATCTCTACAAATGGTATTAGAAATCACAAAACTGCAAACCTCCATTAATTTTAATAAAAGGGGAAATGCAAAAAAGGCAGCACAGCACTAAAAGGGAAAGGATTTAATTTCTGGTTAATATAATTTTGGGCAACTTTCTTCTTTAAAAGAAAAAAATATATTAGCAATGTTTTCTTGTATTTGGTACAGGTTGTTTTCTGTATGATTAATAGGATTGAAAACTTTGATTTTTTTTAATTTTTCAGCAAAAGCTAGTATTTTAATCTTTAAGCTAGGATGGCATTTAGTGCTTTAAGGACACACTGGGCCTTTTGTGCCTGCAAAAACCTCTTAGCAATTTCCCAAGAGAGGACTATATCATGTCGTTTCTCAAATTTAAAAATGGTGAATATACTGGAATATTTTTCCTAGCAATGAAAAATACATTAAAATAAAGAAAACATGATTTTTAAAAATATTTAATTTTAAAATATTTAATTTTGATTTAGATTGCCCAAGTAAGAAGATGAGTGTAAATTTAAATTATTAAATTTACATTAATCTGTTTATTATGTTGTTAGATTTCCAGTGACTATTGGGGGGCTTCTTTGCATCAATTATTTCCATATATTTCAAATTCAGTTCCAAATTTTAATCCATATCTTGGATATCCTACATCAGAATTGTCTGAAATATTTTTTGCTAGGTACAAAAAATGGAGAATAGAAATGTGAGATTGTCTCTTGAAAACCCTGATGTGTGGTGAGTAGTACTCCAGGACCGTGGTATTAAATCTGAACTAAGTCTTGTGTCCATCTTGAAGAGTCCAATATGAGATATTTTCCTCCTGGGGCTTCTTAAATCTCTGAAACAGTTAAAGATTAGGAATATCATTTATGGCCTGACTCTCCATAATCTCCTGGACTACAAAAGTTTTTGAAAATGTTTTAGTGCTAGAATAAATAATATAGACTTGAAGTCTGAGTTCCAGCTTTTCAGTTTCTTTGATCTGATTTGCACGAAAAGTTCAAGAAACAGAGCTTAATTTTTCTTTTTACCCTAAAGTATAGGAGTTTTTTTGAATGGATAAACTAATTTTGCTATTATAACTAAAAGCTGTGGTAGATCATCATTCTCAGTTTAGATTCAAATACAGAGAATTCTGGATATAAAACCAATGTAATACAGACTCCACTTTTTTTTTAACTGAGTCTCATTTCCAAATTCTTAAACTTTTGTCTTCCAATAAAATTAATGAAAGACATATGAAAATATGTTAAAGAAGAAGTGTATTCATGCTGAGCTTAATGTGAAAGCATTTGGAAAACCTATAGACTGAATGCCAGCTGAAAGATCTTCCAAATTCTGTCTGAGCAATTAGAGGTTGAGACAGATATGGGATTTCCAGACCTCAAATGTGTATTTATGTACCATGGATTAAGAAGGTGAAGAGGAGTAAAAAAAAATCAGTTATTTCAGGAAAAGAAGGGTCATTTTGCAGTACAAATGCTTTGTACATTGGTCTGTGAAATATAGGAGCTGCCTATAGACTTGGCAGTGGAGGAGGAGACCAATGCCAGTCCTGTGTCATGCTCAGAGCAGAGGAAACAATAGGACCATTAGGAAGACTAATTCCTTCAAACAAGTGACAGGATATGAAGTAATAAATACTTGCTGCAATGCAAAAAGAGTGACAGTGTTTTCACCCATATCAGTGTGATATGGAAAATTTATTTGAAACTCTCAGTCATGACCTCAGAGTGGAGAGCCTCCTCACTGGAATGGACTTCAAGGGCTCAATGTTTTCAAGATTATATGGGACCTTTTCGTGAAACAGCAGCTCTGTTTCAGCCTTCCTGTGTAAGGACACTGCAGTTTCACAGAGAGAATTTTTGGTAGAATTCCATAATTGACATCCACACTGGATTATTGTAAACCATGCAGACACCTTTGGAGCAGAGTTTCGTTATCAACTTGAGAAACAGCTCCAGAGTTGTATATGTATTGTGGGGTTTTTCAGTTTAGGGGGGGGGAAATAACAGGGATGGACACTTCAAGTGGGAAGAGATGAAGGCAAAATGCTCTCTGCAACTGTTGAGATGTAAAAGATCAAGGCACAGAAAGGTGTTTGGTTCACATGGCTGGGATATAGACAAAGCTGGCTATTAAACACCCTTTTAAAGGTGTTAGAGAATGGACATGCATAGCATGTCTTTGGCAACCTAAGGGAGAACTAAGCTCTTGCCAAAATTGTTGGAAGTGTTTCTGTACCATGGGGTGTTTGAATTTGAAATTTCAAGTTTGTTGCTGGAGCTTGTCTGTTTCATCGAAACTGCACATCTAGAAGGCACAATTTCGTAGTTCACAGTACAGGTTTTTAGCAATGATAAACACCAGAAAGAGGAATTTAAATAAATTGGAAAATGAAAGTATTTGGTGGTTTTTTTTTTTTTTTTTTTTTAAAGTGTGCTTAGAAAACAATATTCCATCTCCATCCTGGTGAATGACTACTTTGTTAAAACTTTAATGACATTCAGACTTCAAGCCAAAGTTTGTATTTGTAAAAAGATTTGTTTGTTTGTAATGTGTGCTAATGAAAGAAAGCAAATCCATCCATGTCTTTTGTTTTCTCCTTCACAGAAAACACATTTTCCTGATCAACAGCAGAGCATTTATACATTACAGAGTTGCAGAAACATTTAGGTTGGAAAAAACTTCTAAGACCATCAAGATCAACCATAAACATATACACATGCTTGTGCACAAAATGCCAATACTGTTGTATAAAACAATATCTTGGGCTCAATGATCTTAGAGGTCTTTTCCAACCTAAGAAATTCTATGATTCACTATAAATATAAAAATACTTTCAACTGTATATGTGTATATATAGACTTATGTATATATATGTGTGTATGTACAAATATCATTGAATCAAGAATCATAGAATGGTTTGGGTTGGAGGGGACCTTAAAGATCATCTTGTTCCAGCCCCGTGCCATGGACAGAGACACCATTCCCTAGACCAGGTGGCTCAGAGCCCCATCCAACCTGGCTATGAGCACCTGCAGGGACGGGAGTGTGTGGATGTGTCCCTGCACATGTACATGGATATCTGTGAGGACACACACACACACACACACACACACACACACACACACACACACAAACACACATTTATGCAAGTTTATTTTTCATACTCGTATAAATCCAAACCAACTGGATAAATTATGCCTTAAGTTTCAGCTTTCATGTTTTTCAGATTCTGTGCTGCCCAGGGGTGCAGTTCTTAGCATCATATGAAGTATTAGTCAGCTCTTCACAGAGTAGGGAGACAAAACAAATCCTTTTCCTACTGGAGACCAAGAACAACTTTCCGGCCCAAAACCACAAACAACAATGGACTGAAGAGAGGAACAAGAAGGATGAGACCTCACAATTTGAAGCTGTCATTGGACAATTAAACATCGATATGCAAATAAACCAAAACTTATAAAAATACAAGACCTCGTGGCTGGTTAGCAATTTTGTGACCATTCTTAGCCCACCTTGGGTGTAGCCCTGGTCATGCTCCTGTCCTGCCCAAGGTGTATTCTTAAAGGCCTTTCAATAAATACCTGCTTTATTCTCTAGCTCTGTCCAGTTTCTCTTTCAGGTCAGCCTTCCCAAGATATCATTACTATAAGTAAATAAAAGTTACTCTAATAGAAGGATAATCTTGGTGCAAAAATAAATGTATGTAAAGGAATTTTTTTAAAAAAAGTGTGTTTCTATTGGTATCAAGATGTTTTGTGCATCTAACATGTAGAAAAATCAGGACTTCAAGCCTTTTTAGGATCATGATGGGTGAAATTGTTAAAGAGATTATATGATTTGGTTCTAAGTGGAAATGGTAGACTGGATTTGGTGCCCTTGGCCTGTTTCTCACAGTTTATCTATAATTTTTGTTTATGTTTTAAAGTTTAGAGAGGTGGAAATCTTTAAAATTTTCAGTGAGCTCCACTTTTGGAGCTTCACAAAGAATGGAGTGGTTGAATTTTCTTAAACTCCTGCCTTCAGACTGAGACAGAAGGCAAGAACAACTGTTCTAAACAATTATTCTAGTTAGAATAAAACAGTCAGAATTAATCAATGAGAAAGGACCCAGTAATTTATTGGTATTATGGCACATAGTCTTCAGATTTGTTCTTGTATATAGCAGAACAATCTGCCTTTTTGAAATAAGCTGAGATATAATACAATTTTTTTAAACATATCCACCCACATTATTAGAAACTGATCATAGTTGACTTCAGAATTACATACAGATAGAATATTCCACTGATTTGAAATATTTGGTGATTAAACTTGTTAGTGCTAAATTGATGTTAAATTCTTACGTGCTTAGCATTTGCCAGAGTGCATTAGAACTAAAACACATTTTTATGATTGTCATATTTTGGCTTCAGAATGATGACTTTTTGTAGTTCAAGCATTGTAACTATACTGGTTTGGACTGTCCCCAATGTTTTTTTTTTTTCCAGCACCAGTTAGCTTTTGATAATTTTCCAATGTTAACACATTTATGATTTCACTGTGATTCTCAACCTGAGATGTCACAAAATCAAAGGTTTTGGTGGCTTGTGTTGATGTTTATTTAAATCACTTTCATTTAAAAGCTGAACTGCAAATACAGTGAGAACAGGCTTTTTTAAGCTTTCAAGACTGTTCCTCAATCTAGCTTGGAAATTATTAAAAAGTAACCTTATTTTCATCATTTGACGATATTTTCTTCTTGTGTCACTACTGGATAATGCAGACTAAAGGTAGAAATTATAAAAGTTCAGAGGCTTTTATAGAAATTAAGATGTCATTTTAGGCAACTGAGATTTATTTTATGGATTTGAAAGAGTAATTACATTATTATTACCATTATGAAAAGGAATATTGTAACTGTTACTATAATTATTGTTATTATTGTTGTTGTCCTGTTGGTGATGTTGTTATTATTACTATTATTAACATTATTCCTGCTATAATTAAACTGGAGAAATTGTAGAAATTGTCAAGTAAACATAATTTCTGCCAAAATTTGGTCCTCATGCTTAGTCAGTTCTATTAGATTCCTTTGAAATTAACTATCAGTGGCAATGTCTTTTCACGAAGAGGTTTTTCACAAATTCTGTTCATTTTTATATTAATGATTAATATGTGCTGTACATATCTGCATCAATTGCTAGTTAAACTGCAGTTTGCATCAGAAGCATAACTTTTGGCAGAAAGTTTAATTCTCTTGCTATTCATGCTTTTATGGAGTGATTGTAAAATCTACTGAGTATTTTATTAAGGGAATGTGTTCCCTCCCAAAGAGGGACAGACTGCTCAATTTATTTCTGAACAATGCCTTGCTGTCTGACTCCTGTGTTTATATCTGACCTAATGCTTTATTACTCTGGTACCTGGCATGTATCATGGTAAATAGTACATGTGGCTTTTTTATTCAATATATGCAGCTTGGCAAATCTAGAGACTGTTCCATATAGGACAGCTTGAAGACAGCAAAACCTTATTGTCCATCTTCTACCTCTTCCTGGGAAAAACTGTCTGTCCACAAAGGTTTCAATGCCACCATTCATTAAGAGTCACTGAGATATAAGCACATTATTAAAACGAGGCATATGCATCATTTAAAAGAACTAGAGAAGGGCATTTTGTCTTCACCCCCTGCAAGAAGAAAAGCCTGTTTTATTTTAAAAGTAATGCCAGGCAATAGAAATCACTTGCTATTTACCAGAGCTGTAGCTATAAAATATCACACTGTGTTGAAAGATACGCTTTTAAAGTAATTTCAATACTAAATATTGAGATCAGGGTCTAAAGTAATTGCCCAAATAACACAACTAATAGCTACAATTCTTTAAACTAGGCACCTAGGTTGTAAACCAGCAAGGAAATTAAGAATAATCAATGTGGCTGAGACTAAGGAATCTTTGAAGGCATCATCATCAGCTACACAACATAATGGAGTAAGAGAAGAATTTTTTAAAAATTTCCACTTCCCTTTTTAGCTCAAATATCGAACATGATAAATGTATTTTACTTTAAAAAGGCATAAGAAAAGGAGTAGAAATATTTTGATGGTCAGGTAGGGGTCCAGATATTTATTCTCCTGCAGGGCAATCTCCAGGATGCTGTCATTCTTCTGGATCCCTAGGTTCTGCATCACTGGTTGTGTAGAGCCAGAGCTTCAACGAATCAGAGGTTTTCTTCTTAAAATTTATATATATCTTCATTTTCTATTAACACCAAAGCTCAAATATTCTTAGCAGCATGTTTGTTAGAACCCTTTTCAGAAAATATAAGGATGGTTTTGAATTCTATCGGGTTGGAAATCAGATTTCTCACTTTTTAAAATTAATTTACTTACTACATTTCTGCTATGCAAATATTTGGGTGAAGGTAAATATTGCAGTAAAACAAGGTGAAAACAATTCCAGTAGCTGGAATATGGCAATGATATAAAATGATTTTTATTGGAGTTTTCTTGGAGAGAGGAAAAGAGAGCAGTAAAATTCTTACACCAGGAGGAATATTTGCAGACTTAACACCTACCTAATTTACAAATGTGAAGTCAAGTGCTAATACATGTGTGAAATGTTGCCTTTGAATACATAGAAATCCTGCTACAAATCACAGCAAGGTGTAGAGCCAGAGATTTTTTTTTTTTTTTAATGAGAGAAGATTTCATTACTGGCAGAAAAGTGTTTATAATGACTGTTCTGGGATTTTTTTCATTATTTTGTTCAGTGGGATATAAAGGCAGCTGGTATCTATGGAACAGAAGAGAAAGATAAGAAAGTAATTTCTTACCATATTTGTCTTGTGGTACATACAGAAAGAAAGAAAGGACAAAGGAGGAGTAAGTAATTTTAGAAATTCAGTGGAATTTTATTTTGCAATTGATCCTCATAAGTTTGCTCTTGCTCAGTATGTGCTCATACTTTGTGGGCATGAACTGCAACCACAGCTGCCAATTCCAATGGGTTTTACTGGCGTAATTTCATCATTGTGTTTCCTACATCATGACAATTTTTTTCAGGAAGAAGAAAGATACAGAAAGTCTTGGAGAAAAAGTACTCTGCATCACTTTGTTTTGGGCAGTCGTAATTCCATGGGATGCTGACTGATGTTTCTCACTGTGGCTGAGTTTTACATGACATGAAATGAAGTAAAACACACTAGATTTGCATCACTTTTTCGAAGTCCAATTCTTTATGGTGTCTTTGGGGTAATTCAGATTTCTGTTTCCATCTGAATCATAAGGGATGCCTCAAAAAAGATGCCAGAGATAGGCTTTTATTTTGAGAAGAAATAGTTGTTTTCCCCATGTCCTAATAATCATATAAAAGAGATTGCAGGTGCTGTTCACCCTCTTCTCTTCAAAGGTTGGAAATAACCCAGGTCAAAATTTCTACTCCATGAACTCAGTAGGAAAACTCCCACAGACTCTTCTGGGGTCAGGAAGGGTAACATTAGATAATTGTCACCCTTCTATCTTCCCTTTGGCCTCAATAAAATAGGTTAAGATGGTTCTGACTCAGATTTACAGATGTATGGTTTTCAAGCTCAAAAAGTTTTTGAATGATAGCCGAGACACATATTCTTTAAATGATTGCAGCATGTTTGGGATATACTTAAGTTACAGGGTGTGCACAGCAGGGAAAAAACACTGCGTAGATTAAAAATTGTTTACTCTGCAAACCCTAGGCAACATCCCCAGTTTTTAGAGTTATGTGTGAGAGATACAGGATTTCTCTGAACTAAGAAGATGCAAATCAAATAATAGCAAAAAGATATCTAATATTAACACATACTTCTAAGTTGTCAGGATATTTTTTCTCGTTTATTTGGATGGATAAATTACCATTACCACTAAAGTAGAATGGAGAGTCTAATTGTGTTGTCTGCTGAACCAGGCATGGAGTAAGCAAGCTAAGGAGGAAATGGAGACAGTGAGGCTAAAAGTCATGAGTTCTCAAAATCATGCAGAAAAGTAGGGGCAAAACAGAACCAGTGCTGGGAATTAAAAGTGTTGTGTCCTAAAGCATATACACATGTTGACAAACAAAGAAACTCAAGTCTTACACTAATGTACATTGACTTATGTATTTCCTATGAAGTGGTTCCATTTTCCAAAGCAAAACTCTTTGACTTTTCAATTCAAACAGAACAGATTGGCTGAAGTTAAAATAAATGAGATTTTGGATGTACTACCCAGTATTTAATAGGCAGTTTTCTGGCTGAGGATATTTGAAATTATCACAAAATATACCTGATTTGACATTAATTTTATGGATTTTGTTTCTGCTTATGCTGATTAATGATGATTTTCATCTATCCAGAGGTTTGGTCTCAGAAGAAGAGAGAGATTTGGTGAAAAATAATCAAACAACCAAAAAAACCCCCACTTAATTGTTGAAAAGATAAGATTATATTAAATAGCCCTTAAGGGAAACAAAAGCAAAAACTTGTTACTTTTTTTTTTAATGTAGAAATTTGTAACAACAATACACGCTTGGAAAAATGCATTTTAGATAGAAAAAAGGCACAGATAATTTCTCAAGTAACAAGCAAGATATAAAATACAGAAATCAACTTTCTTAAATGAATTGCTACAAGGAATCTGTGTGCTATCTGGGCACTAGACCAGAGCAATTTGTGTGTGGTCGTTTGAATAAAAAACAATATGCAACTCTAATTGAAGGAAGGGGAATTTGGCCTGTAGAGTCGTTGCTTACTAGTCAAAACAGAGATTTAAGAAAATAGAGACTTGTCTTTATTCTAATATGTAGTTTTGGAGTAAATCAAGGAGTGCTGTGTTTGGATTAGATTTTGCTGAATGCCCCTGTTTACTTGTACTAAGTGCTGCTGAAGAAACAGAAGAAGACATAGAGCAGACATTCTATAATTTAAACAGTCTGATAAGGGAAAACATACAGTATGCTAAGGGGAAGTGTCTGTTGATTTTGATTTACATTTCATTCATTTACTAATTTAAATAGGTTTAAAGCCACCTGCATTAATTTGAACATATTTGACTAAGAGTTGGCCGAAGACCAGAAGAGCTGCAGAAGCAGCAAAAGAGAAGGAAAGTCATGTTGTAGAGCTAGAGATAAGATGAAATTTAGCAGTAAAAATTAATTCATGATGATCTTAAGGCTAAGAAAAATTAAATTCATGGCACAGGAACTGTTTAATCAGGAATTATATGTAAGTGCTGCATGAGTGATGGATTAAAGCACAAGGCTTAGTGTGCAGATGCAGGCATCTCTGGGGAAGGTGGCATGGTGCCCTGAAGAGTGTCAGCCTAGCCCCCAAACAAGCCAAAATCCTGAATGAAACTCACTGACCCTCCAGTCACAGCATGGGAAGAGTTGGAGATATCAGGATGATGACCCAGAACTTGTTTTTAAGCAGAAATTATTTAGTGCAGGGCTACAGCTGCACTCCCGCTTCACCCCTGGAAGGTCCAGATCCAGGCTGGTCTGTCTGCTCAGCACAAATCCTCTGACAGTTCATATGGGGAAGGTGATGTTTAGAAAAGACTTCATCTTACCTGCTGCAAGTGAAATGTCAAAACATAGCCAAAGCCAGACGGCTCCAGAGAAAGTGTCACTCAGTGTTTAATATGCGGAACTTGGTAGTTTAACTCCGTACAAAACTCTCAGTTATGGTACTGAGCTGACCTGGGCTGGGATCCCAGATGTTGGGACTGCAGCCTGGAAGGAGACATGCATTCCACCCACACCCTGATAGCACAAACATTAGCAGAGGGACTGTGTTTCTCCAAGGTTAATGCCTTACCACAGGAATACAATCTGTTTTCCATCTGCCTCTCCTGGTTCTCCCTTCACCAGTGAATCCTGGAGCAATTTCAGCAGTAGGCATGTGGAGTGCGCTTCCTTCCCTAAACCGCAGAGTGATTAGGGCACTCTGCTGAGAGAGATGGATTTGAATCCCTATAAGCAGGTTAAAATATTATTTCAGTCTTTTTTTGTCCAAATCCTGAGACTGGAAGCCAAAAGTAACATCAAAGCAGTATCATTTCCTTCCTGTGCTTAGCAAAAGTTTTAGTAACATGATGGGCATACAGTGCTTGTACAGTCCTCAGTTTGATCTTGTTGCCAGCAAGGAAGGCATATGCTAATTGTAGTGGATTCAGTTGTCTGTCACTCAAAATTACTTATTTGAGTATGACTGGGGGAAAAAAAAAAAGTCCCTTAGGAATTCTTTGACTTTCTTCTTCTCAGAATGGATTAAATAGCAAATAATTTTACTCAGTTTTGTTCTGTATTAGAAAACATAGTATTTTTTTCTCTTCTGGATGCACAACACCCTCCAGGCCCATTCCACTCCCCTGTCCTGACCTCTTTCATTTCCAAAACGTTTTTCTACATGTGCTGAACTCCCTGAGTTAACGCTCTCCCTGTTGCTGCACGCTGGTGGAACGTACAGTCCTGTTCCAGATACAAATGTTTGGCTTGATGTTCCCAGCTTGGAGTCAACTGTTTATGACTTTCCTCAGCAGCACGACAGCACTCTGTGATTAAATATGCTCAGATTTCTCTCTGTTCTGCTTTAGCTTATGTCGACCAAAAATATGACAGTTAAATTCACCTACTTGGAACCTCACCAAAATAAATCATCTCTATTTTTTTTTTTTTTTTTGAAGCTGTGTCTCTCAGGACAAGCCAGTAAACTCCTAAGGAATAAAAAGCTACAATAAATAATAGGCAACAATTTTTTTACATGAAAAATAAAGGCAGAATCAAAAAGGAGTACAACACTGGGCTGATGCTTTGTCACTGTGCTGCAACAGAATTTTTATTTATTACCAACAAACTATGGCTTTCTACAAGTACCTGGAAGAAAGTTATGGTAAGGTAGGTGTTTGTCTCCAAAGTAACACGCATTGGATGAGAGGAAATAGCCTCAAGTTGCACCAGGGGAGGGTTAGATTGGATATTAGGAAAAAATTCTTCACCAAGAGGTTTGTCAAGCACAGGAACAGGCTGCCCAGGAAAGTGGTTGAGTCACCTATCCTGGAGATATTTAGAAGATTGTGAAGATGTGGCACTTAAGAACATAGTATTAAGTGGTGACTTGGTAGTTCTGGATTAACTGTTGGACTCAGTGATCTTAAAAGTCTTTTCTAAGCTTAATAATTCCATGTCATTTCCAATAGCACTATTCTCAAATTGTGTGAATCTTGTTACCCTGAAGTTAACGGCTGAAAAATATGATTAAAATTATTTCAGTTTTATTCACAAACTAACATTTTCAACATTTTCAAATAGTTTTGTATAATAAAAGATGGAGGGAAGAAGAAAAGGGAAAGAGCTAAGAAAAGCTGAAAATCCTCTTTACTGTGTAACTCAGACTTCAAAATAGTCACATTATTACTAAATTTGTCTGAAAATACTTCCATGGAAGTAACTTCCATTACATAGCATCTATTTACTCAGGAAGGTCCTTTTTTTTTTTTTTTTTTTTTTAAATGAGCATTCATATTCAGTAGAACATGGAAATATGTAACATAATGGTTTTGGCACTTGATGGTGGTTTGGACACTGATACAGTGTGTAGGCATTTGGCTTCCTTCCTTTAGTTCAGGGAAATGGTTTGTTTGCACAAAGTATAACTGTAGCAAAGTAAAACATTTATAATCAATGAAAATTTATCTAGAAAAACCCAAAAATATTTCAGTAGAGGTTACTGCAGGAGAATAATGAAGTGACTGTTCTTCGGCTACACAACACACAGTACCACACAAAGAACAGGCTGTCCTCCATAAACAAGCACCAGCTGTTATCTATTGTTTTACATTAATTATAAAACTTTGTAAGGACAAAGGGTGATATCATCAAGCCCCAAAATCTTTTTTTGTGTCAGTTTTGTGCTGGTTTTAGGTGAAATACTGCTTTATTTGGGTGTAGTTAATTTGACTGGACTCATAAAATGAATCTCACCCTTTTTTTCTAAAATGCTTGATG
The DNA here is from genome assembly GCF_009819655.1 of Sylvia atricapilla. Taxonomy (NCBI): domain Eukaryota; kingdom Metazoa; phylum Chordata; class Aves; order Passeriformes; family Sylviidae; genus Sylvia; species Sylvia atricapilla. The sequence continues at coordinate 13,401,175 of NC_089144.1, forward strand.
TCCAAGATTGAGAGGCAAAGGTGATAGCAGAAGCATGGTCTAGCATTTAAAGTCTGAAAACCAGGGAATACCAGCTCAGATTTCAAGGTTTTATGGTTTTCAGACATTCCTCCCTAGGAAATATTCCAAGATGAGCATCCAAAAGTTAACTGTCATACTCCTGAAAAAGTTGTCTCTGATTTTGGGTTCCAAGCTTCATCTTATTGCTGTTAAAGTGTAATTTGAAGACCTGATAATTTGCTACTTCTCCAATGAAAATTACTGAAGTGGGCAGAACACCCTTAGATAATTGCTGTTTACAAAATGTTTCTTGTACTAAGGAAGTTTGTGTAAAACCAAACAACAAGACTAAAGAATTTATCTGGTTTTAAAATTGATATTGCAATTAAGCCAATGAAAAAAAAAAAAAAAAAAAAAAAAAAAAAAGTTTTCTGTAGAAAAGAAATACCTGCAAGTGGGTTTGAGAACAAAGAACTGGTGTAGGATTAAGCTGGTTTGAAATTCTGTACAGGACCTGCAGTGTCTCAGGATAGAGAGACAAAGCTTGTTTCACACTAAGACTTTCTAAGATCTACTCTCAGGTACCAGTTCCTCCCTTTCCTGCTCCACAGGCCAGTAAGAGGCTGATCCAAATGGCAGAGGGATCACCCATGGAAAGAAAAGGCTGCCAAGGGCTGGATCTCCCAGGGTCACACTCCCAGCACCAGCTGTGCCATCAGGCTGCCTTTTCCCTTTTCACCACTTTGTCCTGAGCTGTTTCCCACATGGCAGCGCCCTTCAGCACCGTAGGGGCTGGGTGGCTGCTTGTGGCCCTTGCCTGGAAAATTAAATAAGTCCTCTTGGAAGAGCTAAGAGAGGTTCTTATGTGTTAGTAAGAGAAGGAAAAGAACACACCACCTATCTTATTGACTTCTTGGGGAAACACCACAACTCATAGGTTATTAGAAAGATAAGGAAATCCTGTTCTCTTGAAATGGTCCCAGTGCTTCAGGGAGAAGAAAAAAAAACAAACCTGCCAGAAGGGAGAGTGTAGGAACAGACTCCTCACTGTAGCTAGGGGATTAAAAAAAATAAAATATTTTTTTTGTGTTATACCTATCTCTGGGTAACTAGAGAACAGAGGGAGGATGGAAATCTCACGGTTCACTGTTTTGGCATCAAAGTTTACACACCCAGCACTCATTAGATTCTGGGCATCTAATATGAAATTTGTTGCTCCTTTTCAAGATGTTTAGAGTCCTGGCAGGGCTTGCCCTTTGAACCTTTCTCTTTCTTTTCCTAACAGAACTCACAGAGGCAGAAATTCTGACCTGTCAAAAAGTAGATTCTGCAGAGCAAGAGAAAGTGATACAGCTATGGACTTCATGACAAATGGCAGTGATTATTTCCTAGCAGGCAATCTGTGACTAATTTATGGCATCACAGGTGCACAGGAGGCAGAGGCAAGTAGGCAGTTCAGTAGGGAAAGGACCAGTAATAGTCTCTCCATAGGGACTTCAAAGGTTAATTGATTGGAGAAAGCAAGAATTACACAGCCTGTAATCATCATTAGGTTTTAAAAACAAAAATAAAAAGAAATTCTTATTAGAGTAGAGGAAGGAAGGAAGGAAGGAAGGAAGGAAGGAAGGAAGGAAGGAAGGAAGGAAGGAAGGAAGGAAGGAAGGAAGGAAGGAAGGAAGGAAGGAAGGAAGGAAAGAAAGAAAAAAAAATTGAAATATAAATGAAAAGTATTTTTATCCTTAAACTACCACATTGTTTTGCTTGCTTAAAACATTTTTAAAAGGCAAAGATGTATTTTTAGTGAAAATATTTTCTTCCATTATAGTACCAGTAGAAAAATATTGAACAGCTGTAATAGCTATAATATAATACACCCTGTAGAAACCAAAATATGTACTTAAAATGAGCACGGCCTGGAGCTGTTCAGCACAGAGCACCTAAACGACCTAAGGTCAAACCTCCTCTTCCTTGATTTTGCAGCAGGTTTACACTCTCTTCAATAACAAGTCTGCATTTCTGCTTGTGGCCTGGGATAAGCTGCTTAAATTTGCTCTGTGAGTAGAAAGTTGTGAGGCACCCATGTGATGGCAGCAGTTAGATCTTTGTTCTGATTCAGCGCCATCCAAGCAGGGGTCAGGAGCTGCTCAAGCCAAATTTCAGCATTTGGGTATTTCCTAAGATGAGGGGAACATCATGTCTGGCTGCCTCTGACTCCTCAGGCAGGGACCCATTAATATTTAGGGGCAATGCTGGGAGAGTATTTGGAACAACTCATGTGTTTTGGTTCTGTGGCACCCTAATGATTCTGCTCTAATACTCCTGGCTCAGAGATATGCACTTCCTTTGGTGACAAAACATGCACAAAATACCTATAGAATCCAAATATTTCATATTATTCTTTCACAGCATTGAAAATGTAGTCAATAATATTGTAAAGAGAATTCTCAAGGCAACAAAGCCCAAATTAAAAACAAACAAACATACAAATAAAACAGCTTCAGCAGCAGCACTTTGGTTGCCTGCTGCATTGCTTTGTTTTTCTGTGATCACTGAATTGGTTTGAAAGAATGAGAATGCTTATTTAAAAATAATTTTCTTTAGCACTATTCAGCATGTGTCCCAGACCCCTAGGCATGAATTAGAAACAGATTTCTTATAAAATAAGACTGTAGTGAAGAGTAAAAATAATGATAAATGTGATTGTTAATGCTTTTGCTTGGTTACTGGCCAGAAAAAAACAAAAAACCCCCCAAAAAACCCATCAAAACAAAACAACCACCAAAATAAAACAAACAAACAAACAAAAAATCCACAAAAAAACCCCCCAAAAAACCACCAACCAACTTTCATCAAACAAATGATCATAATCTAAATTAATTCTATTAGCCTATTGTCATGCCCAGAAAACTGGATTGTGGGTAAAGGCAATGGATTCAAGAAAGCTCCATCTCACAGTCCTGGAAAAGAGATCTGTTAATATGTTGCTTTGTAATGGCTATCTGAAAGTAGGAAATTACTCCAAAATATGGCAGCTTTATCAGGAGGTGTCTAAGTAGGGGGTTAATGAGGAGTAGGTGTTCTGCTCTGCCTCTGTTGTGCCTTCTCTCCACAGACAAACCCTAGACCTTAATCCTGCAGTGAGATTCAGGCAGATTGACCCAATTCCACACTGATAAAAAATGTTTCCTCTTCTAAAATCATAAGATTGGCCCATTAATCAATAAATGCATGCTAAAAGCAAAAAAAAAATAACAATAACAAAATGCCCAAAATACTCTTCAAAAATGCTTCCATTGGTTTATAAGTTTTAAGCTTTATTTTTATATTTCCCTCTTTTTCACAGTCAGGAAAAATTGGAAGATTTTTCTAATAAATGGAGCTGCAGATGTTATTCTGATGTAATGGGTGGTTTCAAAAAGTTGAGATACATGAAAAATGTCTCAAATGATCTTAAACACAGAAGGGTTATTGTCATTGCTATATCAAATAGAAGCATTCAAATAGCAAAATACAAACCAGAGAAAGAGGAATGGAATTTTTTTAACATCCCAGGCATTAACCTTTTTCCTCTGTCTCTAGTGAAAATTTAATTACTTCACTGTTATTTTATTATTTATTTCTTTTTGCAGATAAAAAGATATTTTTGATGGAATTTCTTTTTGGTGCTCTCTTAATGACTCATTTGAGGGAGGCATGGTTCAGGTTATTATTGATTCTTGCTCCCCAACTGCCTGAGTTGCTCTGATTTAATCAGAAAATAGATTATGCTGGTTTTGGCTGGCATAGAAATAAGTAAAAGCCATTATATTTACCCGTTGTAGTATATGATCTGGTTCCAATATTGATTTTTCAGAGATTTACAAATGCCACAGGAAAATACCGTTTTACAGAGAGGATTCAAGGAGCTCTAGAGATGGTGTTTAGGCAGATAATCTCTGTTTGAGTAACATTTTCCCTGAAGTGTGGGTTGGTTCAGGAAAGTATTTGCTTTACTGATAAGAAGCCTTTGGACATTTTCCCAGGTAGTGGAACTAATTCATATGATTCACTTGTATACTGTTACAATCAAATTTTGATATCTTAACCTACTTTTCAAAAAATGTTGTGTTTTAAGTTTCCACTCCTTAGCCTGCAGGTGAGATTAATTTCATTATCCTTTCTGCTGTGGCAGATCCTATAGGACCTCTCATCTCCAGGGTGGCTTTTTCATAGCAAAAGTATTTGAAAATATCATTCGTGATAAACTAACACATAGAAAAGAAACAGCATGATTTGAAGCTTAATCTTCAGGTGCTTTTGAAGGAAACTAAAACCAAATGCATCTCTAATATAATATTAAACTTATTTACATTGGAAACAGCTTTAGGTGGATGAGGTTTGCCAGTGATGTACATATGAGAAAGTGTTATTTTTCTGCACATGGATCCTCTTCTAAACAATAAATACAACTGTGAAGATCAGAACAGCAACTTTATATATATACAGAAGAAGTAACAGGCTCACCAGCATTATTCTGCTTGTGCTTATCCAATTTTCCTGCTGGAGGGGAAAATAAAGGAGAAAAAATCTTTTACCCACAGAGAATTAATACAGAATTTATTGCATAAGCACATACTCAGTTACCTCTTGATGGCTAGTCATAAACCACAGTTCCTTTCTTTGTCTTCTTCCTGATTTATACAGGTTAACAAATCATGATTTTGGCCTGTGGACTGCATGCTATCTGCTTTCATTTTTGCCTTATTCTTCCTTCTCTGTGCTGTTTCAGTGGTCCATGTTTCAAAAAACACTCTGCTCTGCTCTGTTACCTTTCTCCAGGATGCCTCAAAAAAATTTCTAATACAAATTGTCTTGCAAACTCGTATTTGCATACATAAAATTTCCAGGATTTATAGCAGAAAGCCAGAGAAAAAATTGTTTTCACAGTTTGTAAAAAACACAATAAAGAGTGATTGTGAAATGTCGACATGAATTCCTGGGTTGCATCATGAATTTCGAACCAGCATGGAAAAATAAGAAAAGGACACATTTAAATCACTTTATGTGGCTCCTTCCTCTGTATGGAGAAATAAGATCAAAACAGGAGAATAGAAGCATTCAGGTTACTTATATGAAGAAATTTAAAATGAAAATTATGGCAAAAAGGAAAGCCAGAAAGTAAATTCTGAAATTAATTTTGTGTCACTCCTCCATTTTTTTCAAGCTTACACTCATCACATCTTTTCTCATGACTGATCTTATATTTGGGCATTAAAATGAGTGCTGTAAGCTCAGATCTGAATTTATTTAGGCCAAAAATTTCAGAATCAGCCTATCCTGACATTTGTGTTTCTTCACATTTGAAAGAGTGGACCTTGAAACTCACTGCTTGAATCAGAACTTTCTCAATTCGACTGTCAGAACAAAAATTACCTTTTATTCAAGCTACAGAGGGTTACTAAATCTCTACATTTACATCAATTAGTCTGCCTGAGGAGTGGGGTTGTACCCAGTGCAGTTAGGGAGAAGGGGATAGAGATAAAAAGTTTTCTCCTCTACTCTAAGGCCAGTTAGGGTCAAGTCAGCTCGCTTAAAACTCAGCTGTTTGGACTGATTTTGAAATATTTTGATTTTTTTTTTTCTCCTGGATCATACAATTTGATAAATCAGCTGTAAAAACTTGCATATTCCTCTTTGCCTTTAGTGACCCTCAATTGCTTCTGACATGCACTTGATAAACACAGCCCAAAGTGTTGACATATTGTAAACCAGATCAGGGCCAGTTGATGCAATGAACATTCCCTGCATTGTGAATTCCAGTTGCGTGGAGCAACCACTTCAGGGGTTGAGGGGTTATTTCTCACTGTCCAAATGATGGATGGAAGGTATCAAACAGCTGAAGTCCCTTTGTACAATTACTCAAGTAGTAGAGCATGACAAATAAATGAGTATTTTATATTTAATAACCCCTCCATAAAAAAAAACAAAAAACAAAAACCAACAACAACAACAAAAAAAACCACCACCACCAACAAAAAAAAAACCAAAACAACAAACCCAAAAAACAACTTAAACAACCAAAACCAAAACAAATCAAACCGAATTGCCCCTTTGATATTTAGGGAGGTAGAAGCCGTAACAGCCTAATTTCCTTGGATAGTATTTCTATCAGAGCTTAATGACTTAATTAATTAATGTTATCTGTCACTGTGGGGTGCAATTGTTTAAAAGCATCCAGATTGATTTGAGTTGACACGTTTTATTATGGTTAGAAATTGAAATAAATGGTTGCAATGCTCTGAATATAAAAGTAGCGACAGGTAGTGGGGAAAAGGTGATGAGTGAAGAAGAACAAAAAAAGAAAAAAGTCTGGAAACAAGTGGCCCATCAAAAAAGCCAAACAGAACAGAAAAGTGAAGCCAAGAACTAGACAATGGTAGCAACTGAGAGAATGAGCCCAAGACATGAGATTTGTTGTTTGGTTGCTTTCGATTATTTACTGGTGAAAAGAGTGAGTTATTTTACTAAAACCCTTTAGTTTAGAATTTAGCCCAGAGGCTAGAGACAGCTGTGGCCTAAATTGAGACAAGTTGTAGAGCAAAAAGGGTAACTATGAGGGCTGGTAACAGGGAAATTAAGGCAAATTGTTTATAGGCACAGGAAAAACAATCAACAGCACAGTTAATAGGAAGCCCTTTTGTCCCTTCTCTTTATTTACTTGTTTTTATGGGTCCATGTTCTAATAGCTATATATTTCTCAGGCAGGAAGGAAGAAGAGCAGAAAGTTACTCCGACAGGTAAGGGTGGGAAAAGGAAGGCTTTATGCTTCTCTGGTTTCTGGGTGAAGAGGCTGCGTGTGAATATCCCAGTTATAAGGACAATTTTGTGTAAATTCAAAGCGAACTCTTTTCCATTCAGCACCTTTTTCCTGAGCACTGCAGCACTGCATGGACTGGCATCCATGGCTGTGTGCTCACAGGAGGTTTGGTTGTGGCCCTGCTGGAGGAAGGGAGGAGGCAGAGGCAAGCACTGAGCTTAGCCAGGCACACAGACAGCAACATCTCAGCTGCTCTTTGCTGCAGCCAGCTCCTTCTCTCAGTCATTTCATCGAGCCACAATGGCAGTGGTAATATCAAAGGGATTGAAACAAAATCCTGTGGGACTGTTGTACATTTTTACTGATACTGCTGAGAAATACTGAGCCAGGACTCTATCTTACAGTTAAAATCTGATGTGACTGCTGTCGGTGAAAACACAAATGAAAACACCATCAATGCTTAGGTTTCACTGGGGGATGTACTTGAATCTTGTTTCTTTTCTCCCAGATGCTAATAATAAAAAAAGTCACAAAACAATTGCCAAATACTTATCTCTTGAAAAGGCAGCAGGATGTGGGCTCAGAAATAAATTGCGGTGTGATTAAACAAAATTAGAAAACCTCTCCATCCAGCTGCTGCAGAAGAGAGAGAGAAAAAAAATGTGTTTCAAGATCTGTGTAAGAATACTTTGGCAAACAAAGAAAAGTTTGAGATTCATTTTTTTTTTTTTTTTTTTTTTCCCTGTATGGAAAAAAGTTGGAGTAGTTTTGGGCAGGGCTATACCTGTTTTCTCAGGATACCAAATGGTGAGAAAGCAGATAAAGAGCACAGAAACAGTCAAGGAAGCAATCAGTAGAAAGGGAGAGTGCTGATTATTCTCCAATTTCACAAGGAAAAATAATCTTGAAAAACTCTGTGAAATGGGTATGGCAATGACAGTAGATGTAAGTTCAGTTTTGATATTTCCTTTAAAAATATCTTTATGTTGTCTTCTACTGCAGGTAACACAACAGAAAATACTCTCCTAGAAAATGCTGCCCCAACCATTTAATGATGCCCCAACCAATCCAATAATATTGCACAGGGTTTTTCAAAGGAGCTTCCTGAAGAAGAGAAAGTTACATTTTTTTTCAACATGATGGAAAAATTCCAGATACATGACAGCAAGCTGGAACAGGATTTTGGCCAGAAATTCTCAGAAACCATAAACCAGAAAATATTCCCTTTTCATAGAAAAAAAAGAAAAGAAAAAAAAAAAAAAAGAAAGAAGGAAACAACACTTGTATCCTACTGTAAGCGAATATAAAGGGATTAATTAGCACCGTAAGAAGGTGACAGCAGTGTCATCCCACCCAAAGGCCACAGGGGATGCACAGATACTTCACACTCTTGTTTGAAACACCAGCTTTTCTTGGGCGAAGTAATAGAACAGCTGTGCAAGCACAAAAGACAAAAATTATGGCTTGAAAAAGCCCCAAGAAACCAAGACACTTCATCAAGACCCCGGAGACACTTTCCATTTGACCCTGGAGCCAGGAGAGCCAGCAGGAACAGCCCCAGAGTGTTCCTGGAGAAAGGGAAGATGCAATGACACAGAAGGAATGTGGAAACTTGAAAATAGACTTGGCAGCAAGTGAATAGCTGAAACTGGTGACCAAATGATGGATGGGTAATATGAAGTGACAATGAACAGAGGAAATTATTTCCCTGTGGAGCCAGCCTTTTTGGGCCTGTATCTTTTGCCTGTAATTTATTTTTGAATGTGATTCTGCCATTAATCATTTAGTCCTGAGGCATCTGCATCAATTTGTGAGGCCTTTCCATGCACGTGGAGGGATTTCTATTTAGATTTCATGGACCTGTCATGAGGATTTTTTCTTCTGATGTTTACACCACATTAAAGGCTAAGTCTTTCTTATTACACAGAGGTGGAAGAAGAATGTCTTGCAGATTTCAGCTTCTGTTTTTTTTAAAGTAACTCATTCTTACAAACTAAACCCACAGCCTATGTTTTTGAAACTTTTTGAAAAAAGGGTTGGTTATTTATTCTGTGAACTGTATAATAAGATGAGGACAGGAGAGTCTAGAAAGAAAAAAAGTTTTCTAATTAGACTGTGCCTCCCTAAATATTTTGAAGTCCAAATTTATCATTAAAATACAGAATTTATTGAAAACTGTGCTTGTACTTCCCCTACCAGAATTTGCTCCAAAATAAGTTTTAATGAAAACAGATGATAGTGTCTTTCAGAGGACATAATCTTTGAATGTAGTTTTGGGTGTGATAATTCACTCCAAATCATTAACTCTGTGTTAGACGAACTCTTTTCAAAAGTGAAACTGCCTGGGCATAAAACTGAACACTGAATCATGTAGGAGACAAGAATTTTTGTGGAAGGCAGAGAGAATCTGCATCATGGCCTGTTCTGTGAGGAGCAGCACTACAAAGGAAGGTGCTGGGTATCTGCATCCATAGAAATATGTTTTTATCTAGTGTCATCTATTAAAACTTGTTTTGGAGCAAATGCTGTAATTTAGAAAATAAAATTGATTTTATTAGTCTCTTGGTTGCAAGAATTCATTTATCTCTCCTATAAATTAAATTTAATATTAGCTTGGTAAATTAGAAATATGCTAAACTCATAAAATATCTGTCTTTGCTGGGCCTTTTAAAACACATCAAGGGTAGAACTAAAATTATAGTAGCTGCCATAAAAAAAAACTTCACTGCAGTGATTCAGCAATTATGTCCTTCCCAGAGAAAGGAATATGATGTATTAGGTACTCTTGGGTGGCATTACTGAGGAATGCTGACTTTTAAATGATGATTGTGGTGCACACAGAGATGTAGTGAAGTACAATTAGAAATGCTGTGCAGAATTGAAGGGGAGGGAAAAGCTGATAGGCAGGACTTCCTGGTCACTGAATTTGTTATCCTGAGCTACAATATAGTTATTCCTGAACATTTGTTGTGCCCTTTCTTACATTTTTTGATGCATTTGGTAGCAATTTCTTGGTGTCAAGTACTGCAATTAATGTGGTGGACCATGTTGCTAATTGCAGCTGAGTTATGAATTCAGCTGTAAGAAGAGACAGAATTGCCAGTGCAGCCCCAAGGCTCATGTCAGGATCATTTCAGTGATGCTGCAGCAGAAGTGGCAGTAGCCACAGCTTTACTGAGACTCTGGCAGTGGAAGAGCTCCAGCTCCTGCCCCAGAGGAGGGCTGGGGAAAGGCTGCTGCTGTGAGCTAGACTGGGTCCCCATTGTGCCCCTGAGCCAGCCATGCTCTGGCCTCATTGACAGCAAAACTTCTCATGGAATAGAAGGACTCAGCCCATAGCTGGGTCAGTGGCATCTTTGCCAAAAAGGCAAATCCCTTTTTTTTGTAGTTCCCAACTTAGTGGATTTATTGCATGATTTTACATCCAATTCTCACGTTGAACTTGTAGAGAGTTGGTGGTTAAATCTGTCTTTGTCCCCCATCATATTCATGCACTCATTTGGAACTCATAACTCCAAGGTTTGGAATATGTATACAGAACTCTACTCAGAGCTGCAGATATCATCAGGATCAGCCATATACTTGGGCCAGCAAGAGACAAAAATGGAATGAAATCTTTTGTCTCTTTATCCATGAGATTGTAGTAGCTTATCCTCATGATTTTTTGACTTTATCACTGCTAATGAAAACTAGTTTTTATGTATGTATAAGAAACAGGAAGAAAAAGAAAAGTCTACACGAGCTTTGTCAATCCAAAGAATGTTTTTTTTTTTTTCCTTAGGCTTTACTACTGTAGCTGTTCTTTTGCACTAGAACTCTTATCCATGTTGATTTGTGGCTTTAGAAATTGGGCATCTCAGCTTTTCTAATCTGACTGCAAAGATGCTGATGAGGCACATGTTTCTGATTGCAAACAGTATTAGTCTTGTCTTTGGAAGGCCAGATAATAAAACTGTAATATTCTTGCTTGTCTGTATAACAAAGGCATAGTTTGTTATTATCTATTTCCTGTTGCTATCAATTTTTGTCAGTATAAACAAAATAAAATTTTAACGTAATTATTATCTGCAAGACACTTAAGGATTGTCAAAATGTTTGCTCTTTCAAGGAGTATTTCCAGCCACTATTTCTAGACCCTAACATAAGTGACATAAGTGTTGGGCAATGTATAATTGCTTCTATACAAAAAAAAAAAAAAAAAAAAAAAAGCCTGTGCATTAATGTGACAATTCTGACATATTGCAAACAAGCATTATTTTTTTGCACAGGTCAGTGACAAAAAAATCAGATTAGGATGTAGTTGGAGCCCTGGTTTCGAGCTCAAACTTTTTATCCCCCCTTGAGAGAGGGAGAGGTTATTACTCAGAAGCAGAGCTTGTAACAACATCAAGTTTTGTATGTCACAGGCTTTTATTTAATATGAAGTCATGAGGAAAAAATGTGTGTTCAGTTTTCCTGGCTTTCCCCAAAGCAGTGCACAGAGCAGCAGGTGCTGCATGTAACATGCACAGAATCAGTCATATGGCACAGCCCAGGCAGCAGATTGTACACTGGAGGAACACAGTGATCAGGACCCGTTGCTCTCCATTTCTCAGCCAGGCTGAAAGGGCATGAAGAATTCTAGCACTGATTTTTCAGCTTCAGTCTTTTTAAAATCCAGGTCAAAAGCACGCCATCTCCAGCACTACGATGCTCCTGATGTCCTGGTGCTGGCACAGGCCTGCGCTCTCCCCTCTTGGCCTGTGCAGTCTCAGCCATTCTGGTTACCAGCCCCACTGTGCCCTATGCTGTGGTTAAAGCTTCAGCACTATTTGCCCCCAAAAGGCCATGTTCACTCTGGCATAGATTTAAAGGCATCCTACCCTGCATATTTGTTTTGCAGTCAACTCACTAATGGGTCATTTTTCTCATTATGATGTATGGAGGGCTTGCAGACAATGAACAACCCTTTCAAGATGGGCTATGGACAGATGTTTATTTATCATGATTCTACTCACTCTGATGTGGTCATTGAGAGCAATTTGAACCAAATTGTTCTTCCACAAAACTTTTGTTTTTCCTTCCAAGAATCTAAATAAATTAAAGTCCAGAGTATTGAAGATGTAAGTTGTTAATGTATTTCTTTAACCAGAAAACTCATTCGGCCACATGCTGGACTTCAAATGGAAAGCACAAAGGTCAAGCCATTGGTCACAAAAGACCTCTATTCAAAATAGTTTGAATAGACTTCAGTAGCAAAAAAAGTTTAACACAATTCAGGCTAAATTGGATCATTGGAGTAATCCAATTTGCAGCACAGCCATCAAACAGTTGCATTGGTCGGATCAGCTGGAAGGGTGTGATATGAAAATTGGAAAAAACATCTTGAGATGGGAAAGAAAGGGGTTTGCATTGATACAGCCTCCAAATCCAGCATGAAACAATAAACAGAGATTATTGAGTGGATTTCTACATACCTAAAATAAGCAAGAGAGACAGGGAAATTCCAACTGGGTAAGCAAGAGCTCCAATAGTCTCTTAGAAGAAAGGGCTTAATTCCCAAACTGTAAAACGGGTTATATCTCAGCCTTTTGGAAGTTACTCTTGATCAGATTTGTCCATTTGTTGAAGGACTATTCTGTAACTCCTGTTTAGTGCACCTTCCACACACAGAGAGGATTGCTGCCTTAAGATCAATGCTTCAATGAACAAATATTCAGAGAGAATAAAATAGTAGTTAACATTACCATAGTAAAAATATTTGCTCTGCAAAGGCAGAGGTGTTATACAAATTGTCTTAGGCATTCAGCAGAATGCAGGCTTTGACATCACCAGTGGAGCTGTCAACCTACAGGAAGCAATTGGAATCATTCAGTTTGCATGAATTTCCTTGTAGAATAACACAAAGGAAATAGTAGAGGGAAACTGTAACAGAATATGAAAACAGTCAATCTGTGTGATCTAAACATGAAAAAATAACTAATTTTTTATCTTGATAGAAATTAAGGACAATTGTTTACATGGGGGCTTTGCATACCAAGAGTGGTTTTTGGCTTTTTTTCCATATTGAAGAACCTCAGGTGGTCTGCAAATATAACTTGTAACTTCTGCTGTGGACACATGTAGTGTGTTCTGTGAGTGCCCAAGCAAATTGAGTCAGTAGGGCAGAAGCCACAGGGCACCACACTGTGGATCCCAGAGCAGCAGCATCTTGTCCCAAAATAGTAGCATCACATGAGATCAAAGGTCTTCCTGAATAAATAAATGATGACTCTTGTTATTTTAGAAACTCTGTCCTGTGTGTATCACTCCTTGTTTGAATGCTGCCATAATAATTTCTGGATTGCTTTCCCTGTAACACCCTACTTCATGATATAAATGTACGCATGAATAGTCAGAATAAAGGAAATCCACTAAAATATCAAGACGTGAGAAGTGAAATAAATTTTTGGCATCCTAAACAAACCATATAATATTCAACCTATTTTATAGATTTCTTAAAAATGTTTCTGTCTTTCTTCAAAATTGCTCAGTGTTCTTTCATAGTAGTCACCTTTTTCAACACAGGATTTTTTATTATTTGCTTTGAAATACCTGTGAAAAATTTGTATAGAATAGAATGAGCAAAAGAGAAAAGCTCACTTAAGCTTTTTCACTTCCCTAAGAGCTAAAACTTGCATTCAGGTGAATAAGTAATTGCAAAATTATTTTTTCCAGCTTTAATAGTACAGGGAATAGAAAGAAAAATCTCCAGAGATCTGACAAAGGAGATATGAGAGAAAAATAAATGAAAAAAGAAATGAAACAGATCATTTTATAGTGTTAATGATGTGTAGCTATGAAATCCTTGGTTGAATCACCAGAACTACAACACATTTTTCCTGCTTAGTCCCTGGTGCAATATTTAAAAACATTTTACTGGTACGAATGTGAGTCAGTAGTTTCTGTGAAGACTTGAGTACTGTTATAAAAACAGCTGAGTGCTCTTTCTTCATGCCCAAGGAGGAGGTCCAAGCTGAATTTTTCAGAAAAAGAAAAAAGTTCAGGCAAACAAACAAATGAATCTCATGCAAGTAAACTCATTAGACACGGCTGGTTGAGCTTGCACTTGCTCACAGTCCTGCTTGAGGTCTGTGTGTGGAAGGTGTTGTGTCTTCTGCTCTGGTCTCTAGTTGCCAGTCCATAGGCTTACTGACATCAGTAGGAAGATGTTCAATGGTTTAAGGGAGTTTTGGAAAATATCCCAGATTTCTGATCTTCTTTATGTAGGAGAAAACTGGAACTCTTAGTTCCAGCCAGAGATAACAGGAGGATGAATGAATACGTGGCAAATGATGTGGACTAATTTTTATATATATATATGTGGACTGGGATCAAAAAGTGTATTAATTATTTAAAATACGTACAGTTCATTTATTAAGGCCAAGTCATAGACAGTCTTAAAGTTGCAAGTAAGCAAATTTATGAAGTCAGGTATCTCAGAAATCGCTATTATTTGCCTCACTGTATCTCTTTGGTCAAAGGCCTTTGTGAACAGCCTGTCACACTTCTGATACACTTTGTCAGCATGGAATGTTTACTGGCAAGTAAAAAAAGGAAATACTGCTGCTGCTGCTGCTTGTGGAGAAGCAAAAGTGTTCAAAGATAGCTGTGCCATGATAGTGAACAGCTTGTTCACTTCTGCACTCCCACAGCCCCTGATTACACTGTGGGGCAATTCCAGTGCACGCCACATGAATGTAACTCGGAACACGTGCAGACCAAACCAGCTACAACTGCAGAAACTGGCATTTTGTACTTTTATGGCAGATTTTTGCTGCCTTTACAGGAACAGATACTCTCTGGTCCAGCAGACAGCTCCCTGGTTAATCCTTCAAAATGTTTTGAACAAATCTGAACCAGCAGAATGGGTTTATACTGTATCAGTTCTTTGTCGCGTGTGGCCTCAGAGTTTTGGGACTGATAGAAAAAGCCTCAAAGACAAAGTTCATGTCTTTCTGAACCCTAGCCCAGATAAACATTAAAATGACTTTTGTTCCATGGTACTAGATACTACCATGCTGAATGCTGAATGTCCCAAATGGGACATATGGGATATCTGCAATATAAATACATAGAATTTCACCTTAAAACAGGATCAAATTACTGCACAAAAAAAAAAAATAGACTTTGTTTTGTTCTTTTAATTTTCCTTTTTTTTTTTTTCTTTCTATTAAGGTGACTTAGGATCAGTGCTAACCTCATGCTTGTTAGCTTTAATTCTATGCTGATATTCATTCATTCAGGCACATTGCATGTATCTATTCTTTCATGGGAAAAATTCCGGAGGGATGTAGCTCTGTCTCTCCCTGTTCCTTTCCTCAACCTTGAATACTTGCCCTAGGAACAGAAACTACCCAAAAATCAACCAAACCTGAGTCCTTATCCAGTGGCATGCTGCTCATACTGATCTATTTGTCCCTAAAAGCAGAGTACTGCCTTCTTTTAAAGCGTGGTGTCATGATACGGGAACTGTGGTAGAAACTGTGGTACTCACTGCAACTTTCACTCTTCTGAGTGAACATAACTGACTTAGGTTTTCTATCTAAATGTATCCTGAACTAATAATGTATTATTATGGTCATGTCATACAACTGGGAGCACCAGGAAGGATGATTCTTAATTGTTTTTTTTTGCCTTCCATAAACTCACTTTACGCTACTATGATCCAGTTCAGGAGTTTTTTAAAGGAGAAAACATTGATAAGATAAATCTGTGTATGAGACAAACGAGTGAAACATAGAATGACACATAATAAAAGCATTAAATCTGTTGTTTATATCCTAAGTTAATCATATATTAGCAGCAACTGAGAGCCTCAGGAGACAAAGATAAGTTAATGAACACCAAGGGACAAATGAAGACTTCTGTGACACAAAAGTAGTGCTAGTTCTTCAATTAATGATGCCTGTTTTTTTACCAACACAAAAAAGCAGAGATTTTTTTCCTCAAATCTTTTCTTCTTAACCACCAATTCACTGGAGGCAGCAATTCAGTGGGGGAGTGATCCAGTTCCACTGTAGTCAGTGGAAAAGAGACTGACTGGGATTTGGATCAAGTCCTTACAACACTACAGGGTGGGGTTAACAACATAAAAAGCTAACATTTCCAGATCTATCTAAGACCAGATGTGCAAGGCAGGAAACCATATGATTAGATTCAAACAATAAATAAAAAAGGAGTTGCCCTTGTTTAGAAGCAATTTCCACCAGTGGAGATTTTCTAACCATGACTACATACAACAGGATTCAGCATTAAGTCACTGAGTGGCTGAACCTCTATCCAGTAAAGCCTACTGAATCTTTAGGGAGTCAGGATTAGCTGAAAGAACAAACACAAGAGATCACTTCATGTCCAGCTAAAGCAAACAAAGGTTTTAATGCTGAACTTTCTTCTGGTTTTCATTTTCAGCATTTTGAGTTTGTTATCTTTTTTTGAATCTCCATTGTTGTAGGACCCTTTTAACTGTTGCAGCGTGTTTCCAATTAATAAAAGTAGGCATTGCTTGAAACAAGTCATATTCCTTGAAAGGCATTTTGCCTTCCCTTTCTCTCTTTATTTTTCTCTCTCCTTCTCTCCCTTACCTTGATTTTCTCTTCATTCTCTCATTTTCCTTCCTTTGTACTTTTGCTCCCCTCTTTCTTTCAATACTTCCATGAAATAAAACAACAAAACAGCAACACTCCAAAAAAAAAAAAAAAAAAAAAAAAAAGGAAAAAAGCCCACAAAAAAACAAACTAAAAAAACAAAACAAACCAAGAAAATACCAACCAACAAACAAAAATCCCCAATATCTCAAACCAAACAAAAACCCCTCAATACCCCAAACCAAACCCAAGTGGCTTGTATGTGACAGCCTTACTTATCGCTGAAATGTAAGCATATGATCGTGGTTATTGAAACAAGCTCAATCTGGACCTCTTCTCTCTTTTACACTTTATATAATAAGATCTACTTATCTAAAGTGGGTTGAAAATATCCTATTGCAGCTTTTTTTTTTATTTTCAATCAGGTTTACAATTTTTTTCCACTGAGACAAGTGTTTAAAGGAACTGGAAGGCAAATCTGAAATTTTCTAACTTCATGTCTGTTTTGCATGTATGGATGGAAATTGTGACTCTGTAACTTTTGAGGTCATTTACCATTGCAAAGCATTCCATCAAATGGGCAGTGGTGAGGGAGAGCGGAGATATGAGGTTACTCATAACTGGATCAGTCCCCAGAACCTAAAAATATATTTGGTGAGTATTTTCAGGATAAAGGACCCTGTGATAACTTGTCTTTAAGACTAAAACTTTTCACAACTGTGAGTAATTGGAACAGCATTTAGAAGCAGTCACTGTGCAAAAGGTGCCTGAATAAGAGCTGATGTTAGAGTCGTAGACATATTTAAAACTCTAAATTTACTAGTCACTGTTTTCCCATTTATTATCACTGTGTAAGTAGGTAAGGATTTATGTGATAGCACAAAGGTGAACACTGTCCTGTCTTTATTTCCTTCTTTTCTGTGTCAAGGAGGAAATAACACACACCTGGAATGTGAACCTCTCCTCCTACTCAAAGAACAGTTTGACAGAACAAAACACTACTGTTATAAATCCCAAGGCAGATGCTGTGAAAGCTTCTCTCTACCTTGCCTAGTATCACATTTACTACTATAGTTAAAAGATCTCTTTACTGTGGCAATAGTAATTAAAGGAGAAAGTTAGATGCTCTCTTTTTCCCCTTCACAGAAGAATGTATAATAGGAACATGACTTTCCTAATAAGAAAATTGGCCATTTAATTTATGCCTTAAAAACGCAGGCTTAGAAAGTAAGAAAAGTAGCAACATTCCTAAATAATGTATGGAACTAATATAGTGTAGAAGGCAGAAGATCAGTTACTAGGCTGTAGTTCAAAACCATTGCAGAATATGTATGCATGGGAGAAATCGATTCTTCAACTTGATGGAGGTCAGCCTGTTCCAGCTGAGGTCATTCTGATTAGTTTGGGCAGCTACCAAGCCAGCTGGTAAACAGATGCTTTCTTATATGTTGATGGTTTAGAATAAATTAGGCCAAACACTTTGTGGTTGAAGCAAGAAATCTGATAAATACAGTCTTGTGTTTTCTTTCATTTTCTGTTTGAAAGTTCTAGGCAGGAAAAGTATCATATTATACTTAGGAAAAGTAAGTTGACAACATATAAAAAACCATGAACAGAAACTGCACAAAAACTTTGTCTGAGCTACATCATCCCATGATTGCTACTGTGCAATTTCTGATGGGTGTTTGTAAGCACCCTGTGTCAAAATTGCCATTTTTCATTTATTTTACTGTGTTTCCCCAAGGTACAAAGCAAGTCCTGAGCATGTCCCTTCCTATCAAGTTGTTATGTGTATTTGACTACAAGGCAGACATACTCCTGCAGTTTTTTTAAAAAATAAATTACAGTGTCTGCTGTAAAGACTGCTTTTCCTATTCTGGAAAGATATTGTTTAGAATTGGTCACAGCTCCCAATTGTTTTTCATTCTCTTTCCTCTCTCCCAGTTTGGGGGAGTTGGGGGAGGGTTGAGAGGCAGAGTATGTGGGGTTTGTTTTGTTTTTTCATGGACTTTATTCAGGCTTGGCCTTAATTAGACTCAGAAAATTTACAGTCCCTTATAGCTGGCAGTTGGCTGTTGCACAAACACAGCCACAGATGGATTCTTCTGAGTTGGATTCTTCTGCTGATTCCTATATTCCCACTTTCTTCCCTCACCCAGTGGTGTGTCACTGATTCACACCACTGCAAATACTCAAATGATATCCATCTGTTGGCTTTAGACACACACACTGGGTGCTTCTCTTGTTAAATGACATCTTTTTTAATTGTCATTTCTGCCGGTATCTGCTCCCAAAGTAACTAAAGCAGAGGAGGTAGTGGCAGGGAGGGACAGGACAGGAACAGAAGAGAGGGTCAGTACCACTGCCAGGATTCTGCAGAGCAAAACCACCTGTTGGTAAAAGTCTCAGTTCTGCCCAAGGACTGCAGCAGTTACTCAGTGTTAACTCATCAGAGGATATTAAATGTGATTAGTGCTGTGTTTCTTCCATTAAAGTCACAACTACAATCATACTGTGAAATAGAAACTGTTGAGCCCATAAGAAAGTTGCTGATAAAAGATGCATCTAGTAACTTCTACATACAGCTAGGACATACAGGGAGCATGCTTTACAATTTTGTTACAAATTTTGGTATATGCATATTTCATCTACAGCAGATGCATATGACTGGGATATCACAAGTTAAATGCTGAAACTAATGTGAAAGCCTACTTCGTTTTATCACTTTTGGATCTGCAATCTAGAATGAAAATTTAACTTCCTGGTGACCAGTCAGCAGATTTTTTTATGCTGTATGTTATTTAAGGAAATATCAAATTTTGTCACAGAAATGTGAAGTATGTTTTGTGTAAGGTAACAGTAGACATTATTTCATAGCACTGCTGACCTGGATATGAGATGGTGGAAAAGCTGCAATTATCCAGTAAATAATTAACACTATTAGTAAAAGAAACCTTTTCCTAGGACTTTACATTAACATGAATATATGAGAACAGAGGTGAACAAAATAGCAGAAATCTTATAAACTATGAAGAAATTCATTGCAACTGAGAGATGAGGGGAGATTGAAAACATTTTCACAAACTTTACTGAGCAGATGTCTTGCCATTTGGGTTCAGCACTTTTCATACTCTAAAATCAAAATCACATGAGAGCCTTTGGAAAGCTGAGTTTTCAGGCTGTTTCCTCTTGTGATCTGTCAGAAGTTTTCCATTAAGATGCACACCCTGCATGATTCGGATCTCAGTTCTTTCCTCTCTCTCTAATAAATGACCTTTCATAAGGATTTCTTCACTACTGATAATCTGATTTTTTCTTACTCTATAATTTTTTATTGTCGGTGTCATTTTTTTTTTTCTGCCTAGTTCCTCAAAACAATTGTAACTTCCCTGGAGAATTCACAGCTTCCCAGAACTGGAATGAGATTTTGCTTCAAGGTAACTTTTCTCCCTCCGCATCTCAGCCCCAAAACTTTGGGCTCTCCCTAAGAGCTGTGTGTCCAAATACTTACTGTCAGCCTCTGAGCACGCCTTCATGGGCTGCTGTTTCAAACTGCAGAGCTTCCCTTGCAGTGCTGCCAGTGATGCTTGGGAGCATGTGGTGCTGGGACATGCTGGCATCACTCCTAAGCTGTGCCCCCCTATTTTGTGCAGCCACCAGAGGACAGATGCAGTTCTGACTTTGGCGAGCAGCTCAGGCACAGCGTGTATCTTTCTCAGTTATCTACTTTCCCAGTTAAAAGGCTATAATTTGGGCAACATTTGTGATTTGACTCTTGGTGGGTACAGCTGGGAGCTGTGCACATATAGGAACTGAACACACAGCCTGACTTTGGCACAGGCTGTGCTGGAGGAAGCTGCATCCCTGTTTTACTTCCTGACCTCATATATCATCATGAGAAAAGAGGAAAAGGCCTCAAGTTGCTCCAAGGTGGTTTAGATTGACTATCAGAAACCATTTCTTCACTGTCAGGCATTGGAACTCAGGGAAGTGGTGGGCTCACCCTTCCTCAAGTGTTCAAACACCCTCTAGATGTGGTGCTTAGAGACACGGTCTAATGATGGACTTGTCAGTGCTGGGTTGTGTGTTAGACTTGTGATCTTATAGGTCTTTAGGATTCTATTCATATGACAGGGAGCTTGTTAGACCAAGAACTTATTTAACACTTGAGTGACACAAAAGATTAACCTTGCCATGGAGGAGTGCTCTACCTCCAGGAAGTCTGAGGAAAGGCTAGAATTGTCAGCTCCAAGCACTGCCTCACAAGCAGTCTGAGCTCCAGGGCTGTAAAAGCAGCAGGGACTCTGTGCTGTACCAATATTCTGGGAACCTCACCCCTTATGTAAGGCCAAAAGTCCCCATAACTTGACCTGAATGACTAGAGGCAGGGATTGTGAAGCACTGGATTTAAGGATTTTGATGCTTTCTTAAACGCTTTTTCTTTTTTACTTGGTAATATCCATAGGCCTTTGGATTAGATTCTGTTATGCCTAGGAATGGTTTCAGAATACATCCTAAACCATGGGTAAAGATGGGTTTTTTCATATTTTCCACATTCCTAGTCTTCCTCACACAGACCAACCCCAATGTGTCCTGCACTGTGCAACCACACACTGCAAAGAAGGCAAGAGTAACACCCCTCAGCTTTGTGGTTCACCACGTACATGGCAACACTGACTCCAAACCACTGCTCCAAAGCAAAGCCTGGACTCAGTTTAGCACAATGTGTGAGTTTTATCTAAGTGGGGCTGACAACTGATATGCTGGGATCAGCAGTGTCTAAGTTAAAGTATTTATATCAAGAAATCAATAAGCCTC
This sequence comes from Sylvia atricapilla, assembly GCF_009819655.1. Taxonomy (NCBI): domain Eukaryota; kingdom Metazoa; phylum Chordata; class Aves; order Passeriformes; family Sylviidae; genus Sylvia; species Sylvia atricapilla. The sequence goes on from NC_089144.1 coordinate 13,422,394, forward strand.
AACTGATTACTTCAAATGAAGCTCAGGATGAGGGATAATCTTAGGACAGCAAAATAACTGAGACTGATGGGATCAAAGCAGCCCTCTAAACCACTGGTGCTTAGTTTGCTGCTGTTGGTGGTTCATTTTAGGGTGGTTGGCATTCTGAAAGCTTCAGAAATACCTCTGTACACTGAATGGGAAAAACAACATATCTCTACAGTTGCATTTTGATCTTGTTCTGTTTTATATTATGTTTATTATTAAAAATCCCTCATGCTTTATATTATTTTCATATGTTGTTTATGAATGGTTAACAGCTGATTATTGTCTGTGATGCAATTCAGGCAATGTATCACAAATGGTTGAGAGCACATCTGTGCAAGATGCAGAGAGTTACAGTCTATTGATCTGCTTGATGCTTTGGCAATTGACTGTGGCATTTGTTTAAGAAGGTATCATTACTTACCAGGAAAAAGCGCAGCATGGAAGGTGGGCAAAGGGCAAAGAAACTCCTGCAGTTCCCAGGCCAGTGCATGGATCTTTCTTCATAATCTCTTCTTATTTAGTGCTGCCTGGTCTGACTTCAGTGGGTGTGATGTACTGCCCTCAGGCATGCCTATCCCACAGTTTTCTGCCTGTTCTTCAGGTGTTTGCCAGAGTAGTCTCTGTGCTGCAGAACCCGTAAAGGTGAAAGCAGAGCTTAGTATCTCTGAGTATTACATTCCCATGTAATGCCACTGCATATGAGAGTATTTCAGATTAAGATCAGCTGCTACAAAAGGTTTCCAGAGCCTGACTTTGGGGAGATGGAGGGGGCTTGGCTGCACACACTACATCATCCAAATACAACTGCCTACTTTCATGTTACAAGGACCTTGTCCTTGAAAGCTCTGGCCAAAAGCTCATCCATTTTTAACTAAGAGTTTAGTAAGAGATCAGAGTGTGGCCTTTCCAGCCTCCATGTTGAGAAGCAAAGCACAGAAAATAATTGATTGCTTCCTCATTTCCTCAGCCGTGAGCCCACTGAGTGTTTAAGGTAAATGAACCTATTAATGGAAGAGACTGAGTTTAGAATTTGAAAGGAGATTTGTTTTTTGGTGGACTATGTCAGAAAGGAAACTGTTTAAAATAGGATCCAAGCATTCCGGTTAGAAAAGAATTAAATAAAGATTTTAACAGAGCTTACGTTTTCCAATTCTGGATCAAATTATAACCTCCAGTGTATGTCAGTCTACAAGGGAAAAAAAAGTGTCATAAAATCTGATATATATTATCCTCAATTGCTAAAAAGTACTGATAGAAATTGTCTGGATAAAGAAGGGAGTGCATGCAATTTTTTGCTTTGTCACTGAGTATTTGGAATTTATAGACACCACAGAGCCCTGCTATGAAATGTAAATAGAGCTATAAATATATGCAAATTCTTTGCTAAGTCAAATGAGGTCCCCTGAATGTCCTGTACTTGTTAAAGGTTCCGGAAAGCTTTATCCTCGAAGAAAGAGAAACTTTGATCATCAATGTAACAATTAGAAATGCAGTAGATACATAGCAATTTCACTAGTTACAGTGCAATTTTTAAAGTCTATTTTTCACTGGAATTTCATACACAGGAAAATGTAAGAACCTTCCTTAATTTTTGAAGTTCTCATTTTGCATTTGGGCATTTTCTTTTCCTCAGTATCTGATGGCTTCCCAGTTTTCACCTGTTTGTAAAAAGTAACAAACCACTAAAAGACAATGCAATCTTCATGCTCAAGTGGATAGAGCTTTAAACTTTGACTCTTAAGTTTGGCTGGAAGAGCACGTGCAAACCCCAAATGAGTAATGCAGCATTTCAGGACCAGAATTCTTTATGTATCATTGTTTTCACCCTCTCTCCTTGGTTGCAATAAGGTCTCTAGGTAGCCAGTTCTGGCTATTTTGGATGATCAGAGCCACCTATAAAGGTCAAGCGATCAAGCTGTGTGGCCTAGAACACCAGTATATCATGGAGAGTATTAGGGATTATCCTGTTAATTTTATTCATGTGTGTGGTCCTGCATATTTCCTGCCTGTTATTTATACCATACTGAATATTTTTTCTAGTTACTCAGAAGATGATATAGCTATAGTACCTCTTTCCTATTAGAGTAATCAAGTCTTGCTTTCATCCATAAAGCCTTCACTACTGAAGTTTAGGATCAAACTACGAATAGATGAATGGGTGTTACTAGCGGAAGAATCATTTAGTTTGAAATATTTGAAGGAAATGATTTGTGGTAAACATTTGTGTATTTATATGAAGACTTATAGCTGACCTTGATTACCCCAAGGGAAGTTTTATTCAGGAAAGTCCATATGTTCCAGTACTAGCAGAAGGAATAAAATGACACATTTCATCTATTTTAGTTAAATAAACATCTTGTATGTCTTTTTATCTAAATTAATCTGTTCCATTTCACATGCATATAGTTTCCCATGAAAAAAGTGACTCCACAAGCTCTCCAGTGAAGCAGTATTGTAGTGATTGAAAATAAAAGAACAGAGGCCTTCCATCTGCCTACTTGTCTATCTGTGTAAGAACACATTTATCTATTTATCTCTCTCTCCTCAAACTTTCAAGCCTTGCTATTCCTGCACACAAGCCTTGTGTCAGATAGTTTCCCATCCAAAAAAGTGGCAAGTTTGATTTGGATTTCTTTTGTCTTTATTTTACATTTGATCAGCTTCCATTACCTAACTTTGGTTTATTCTTTTTGTTTATACTTTTTGTTTCTTCTGAAAATATACCCTCACTGTGTGTTGCTATTCATTCTCAGGTAGAACACCTCTGCCTCTTTTACCTCAGTTTTTGACATTCTTTCTTTTTTACAGGTAGTATAAATGGATTTAGTTATAGAGTGATTGTCTTATTTTCCTTAGAAAACTTGTCTCTCTCTATGTCATGTTGTCTTCACATGTTTTCTTCACTGCAGGTTAGTCTTGCTCTTTTCAGAAAACACTCCATTGTCCACACTGTCAGATGCCTGAAAATCGCAATCAATACAATTGTGTTGCATCTCTTCACCACCCTAAACTCTTATCTGCTGAAAGAGTCTTTCTGAGGCTTTAATTTTCCTTCTAGTCTTATGCCTCAGTCTTCCACTAAAAAAAATAAAAATTCTATCTTCTTCAGTTGTGCTCCTGTCAATCCATAAGGCTCTCCACTAAACTGGTTGAAAGCAAATTGCTTTGTACATGGTCTTGCAGCACCTGAGGCCAAATCTAGCAAGTTATGGAAGAGAATGGTGGAATCAATGGCAGAATCATGGAATATGCTGTGTTGGAAGAGACCATTCAGGATCATGGAGTCCAACTCTTGACCCTGCACAGGGGGCAGGAGCTGCAAGGTCTCACTGCTCAGTACAGTCGTGGACACAGCACTTTCTTGTTTTGGCAATATCTTGGTGCCCACTCTGTGTATATTATATCTGCCACTTGCAGATTATTCCTTTAGCGGCATCTCTGCAGGACCTTTCTCCTGTCAAGTTTATTACTGCATCATGACTTCCTCAGAACCTGACAGCAAAAGACAGGCTGGGAACTTGAAGACCTTAGTGACAAAATTCTAACCTTTTTTAGCACTGAAAATGCATTTAAACTAGACCAGATGTGTTCCTAAATGTAAAGATGAATGAGGAAGAAAAGCTTGTTTGATTCTTCATACTCACATTCATTTTTAATTGAGACTAGTGATTTGTTCTAATTAAGAACCTGTAATACCATCATGAATTCTTTGGACCATGTTGATATTCTTTATTCAACAGGATCATTTATAATAATTAAATTAAACAATTTACAAATTAAACATCCACATAAGGAGGAAAAAATTATAATTTTTCTGAACAAATGACTGAAATGCACTGTGACATTATCTTGATTTGAGTGCAGCTGTTACACTTTGCAAAATTCTCTTATTTGTCTTCATGGTTCAAAATACAGTGTGAAAGAAATAGAAATGAAAATACATTGGGAAAGGATATATTTTGTCTGGGGATTCTGTGCAATAATTATTCTGTGAGTAACAGGAAAATACAAGGCCATTTATATTATCTGTTTGTTTATTTCCAGTTGGTTAGAAGTATATTTGTCTGCCAAAAGCCTGAGTGCATAGACAAAGCCTTTTGTAAGAGATCTTGGGAATTAAACCAACTTCCATGAACTGCAGAGAAAATAAACCTGTTATGGAAGGACTTACAGGAACAACCACTGTGCAGCGTCTGTCCTCGGGTGTGTACACAGCTTCCAGAGTAATCAACAGAAGGAACATGTGCCTTCCTTTTTGTATCTCCTCAGCTCTGTGGATCTCCACAGAGCTTATACAAATCATCAGGATTAAAGAACAAAGCCTGAACCCTACCAAAATTCCCTGAATATTTGCTGGTGCAAACTACGACGTTGTCTAGTTTCAGGTTTGCTCCTGAAACAGCTAATATTGCCCTAAGTTCATGAGGAGGTGAATTTTGTGGGTATTTATGGGTCTCCTACATCTGTTTCTTGCATATAGGTGTGCCAGGATATTCTTTCTGACCTTATCATTTTTCCTCAAGCAAAAGGGCAAAAATGATGGGAATGAAAGGAGCTTCCACTCCACCTCAAAAGATACTCACTGACAAAATGGTTCCAACAACTAAAAGTGCTGTAATTTCCTGTCAGTGCAGTTTAGAACAGGCAAGATACAGCAAGTTTATTTCTCTGGGGCAAAATAACCAGAGGCCACCAGTAATGCAGTACAATGTGTAAATTACCCAGTGCCAAGGACTTTACCTCAAACCATGGATGGACAACAGAGCACTGACCTAATTTCATTGAGCACTGTCCTAGAAGGCAGTGTGTCTGCCCATAGTGGCAAAAAATTTGGCTGTCAATTTTAACTTAGCTCATGAGCCTTTTAATTTAGTTTTTATCAAAAAATTGCATTTATCAGAGGAATAAATATGGACCTTTTGTAAAGCAGGTTTCTTTGATAAGCCTTCTTATTTTTAAATATTGGGAAAGAAATAAGACAAATGAGACTTAGAATTTTAAGTCTTTGACTTCCACGTTGACCTTTCGTCACTGCTGAGTTGCTGTCAGCCATGCAAGGCTTGACAGAACAAAAGTGGGATTAGATTTCAGAGACACTAACCACCATACTCAGTGGTCCAGACTCTTTAGTGCATGACCTGAGAAGTAATCCTGTCTTGCTGCCACATATGGAAATATGTAGATCCTAAAATCAAGCTCATTAAAGTATTTAAATAAACAAGATGGAGAAGAGGAAAAAGTGGAAACAAATGAGCAGCAGCTAATAGGCTTGGCAGCCATGTCCCCTTCAGAAACTGATTATGTGGATGCTTCTATCTTGTAAAAAGGGCGTTCTTATAAAACAGTCAAACACCAAAAGAAAGGAGTGAAGGAAACGAGTAGAAAATAAAAATAAACGAACCAAAAAACAACCAACCAACCAAAAAAAACCACCAAAAAAAAAACCCACCAAAAAACCCCTTTAATGGCTCGGGCTGTTGTCAAAAGAGATGTGTTCTGAAGATATTTCACTTTCCCTAATTTCCTGTTCTACCTGGGTGTGATCTGTCCCTAAGTTTTTCAGGAATACCAGATGTGAAATCTGACATGATATGCCATTTTCTGTTGAGCACTGATTGAAATGTTTTGAAATTAAACAAAATTTCAATGTATTTGAGGTGTCAGACAAAAGAAATCTGAATTTCTTCTTGGTCTGGAAATCCCAGGTGAGGAGATCGTATCCACGGGCTGCGGGTGTAGTTCCATGCTTCCACATTCTCATTCTGCAGACCTTACTGAAACAAAAAGAAGAAACAGCGGGTAAAGAAGAAAATACTTATTTGGTTCTTTTCCCTAAACTCTCTACAAGGAGACATACCCAAAACCAAATCTAAATTCTTCCCTAATCTCTGGGATATCTGATTGAGTTCTGAAAGCCATGTCATTTAAGAAATTAGGTCTAAGTTTTAAATCTGAATTTCTCACATTGGGTATATCTCTAGTGGGAAGTCCTCATATGATTTTTTTCTTGTATGAAAATGTAGCTTAGCTAGATCAAAAGCATTCTCTCCTTTACCAGTTCTACAATGAACACATCGTATTCTGTGTTTTTGCACATGAAACACAGCATCAGAGAGCCTGCTTCTCCAAATAATTAAATAGCCTCTCAAAGAATATTAAGATGGTTTTGCAGCTCCCAGTAATCAACTGAAGGAGCTGAAGCCACGCATCACCAAGTGCAGAACTGGTGCAAGTTCATAGTTCTGCTTCGAATTTGTTCAAAATATTTTGATAGGGTAATCTTGTCCTGGCAGACTCAGGATGAGATCGAGTATCATCTGTTCTCCTGCAGCTACACTAAAGCAGCCCCAGCACCTGATGGTGGGCTCTGGCACAGCTCACATGCCACTGCTGAAACTCGACCACTCTCACACCACACCAAGAGCAAATAGCTGCTGCTTTTACTGCAGAGATCGAATATCAATGAATATGGAGCTGCTGCTATTTGCAGTGGTTTTAAAAGAAATACTCCTCTATTAATAGCAACTATTGGGCTTAAGGGTGGGAGATGCTGGGAGTCCTCCTGTTGTGTCAGATGTGACTGGGGTTGCCGTCCCAGCAGTCACCCACAGGGATGTCCTGTGCTGGGGAGGGCTTGGCTCATCTGTGGGACAGCTCATCTGTGCCACAGTCACACATCTGCCACCTTGAAAACCAGACCCACTCTCTGGGCCTTTAGTCAAAGCTCTTTCAGTAGCTCTTGCAAGGCTGTTATTTTCACAGATGTATGCACATGTACAGGAGTGTTTTCTTAGAACTTTCTGGCCAATAGCCAATTAATCTTTAACTACAGAACCTCTATTTAGAAACTGCTTTCACTGCGACCTTTCCTCAGAAAATGTATTTTGGTCCTATGTAAGTAGGGTACATTAAATGCTAAATCAGTAATATATGATAGTGTTCATTATATTAAGTTAAACTACTTTCAAAAGTTTCTTTTAATACTTTCTACAAAATCTGTTTCAGTTCCACAAATAGAAAAAAAATCCATATATTTCTATCTGCAACTTCATTTAGTTCATAAAATCAAAATTTAAATAGTTAAGGAAATTTTAGGTCTGTATTATAAGCCAGATATTTCTGATACTTTATACCTGGTATAACTATTGGAAAAAGAAAAAAACCCTACCACATTTTAGGAGGTTCATAGTCAATTTCAAGCTCTATAAACTTTTTCTTCTGGAAAAAACCCAGGTGGTTTGAGATTTCTAACAAAGCAAAAGAATGAAAGATTAATTCAAAATATGTTAAGACATTCTGTCTTGTGAAGAACAAATGTTTTGTTTCAACTTCTAGCTTTTAAAAGCATCTCAAACTTCTAAGAAAGTCAGCTAACAAACTGCTTCAAAGAGATTTATTTTAGAGCATTGAAATAACAATTTATTTCTTAACAAGACGAATCCAAATTTACAAAGCAATTCTGCAATGCTGAGTGTACATTTTTTTTCCCTAGGAAATGTTAATGAATCCAACTCTAATCAGTTCACACCTGTGTAAAATGAGTGTAAGCAGACGTATAATGCTTCTGTAAGAATGTGGTATTGCTTCCACTCACAGGGGAAATCCTGGCTCCAGCAATGTCAAAGGCAGTTTCTCAAGCTCATTTCTTCACACCTAATTCACGTTTCATCCTTAAGAATCTGCAATTTCACATTTGGCTAAATGTTGCTACTCTTGCTGGTACAGTTGCCAAATCATTCACATTAAATAAGCTTAGTAAAGCAACAATTCAGATTTTTTGCTTTATCAAAGGCCAAAATAGTGGTTCATGCCCTAAATATTTCCTGTCTAGACTACTATATTGGTCTTTTGGACAGCTTTCCAACTTTTTTCCATTGTTGTTTCAAAGTGAAATGTACAAAACTCTATAGCTTGTTTCTTCCTTTTCTAAGCCCTTAAGAAGGTGATGGGTTTGTTTTCTTGCCACATCATACTGGAAAACTATACCTCTGATGAGGAATCCATCCTGTATTTTTATTTGCATTGTGATTATATGAGAAAATAGGAACTGATTCTGTGAGCTGGTAGATTACAATAGATAATGGCAAGCTTGCAACGTTGGCCTCTGAAGCACCCTATTTATTGCACTCTGATGAAAGATGAGGACACTCTGGATTCAGTGACTCAGTAGAGACAGAGAGGTCAAATATTCAGCTGGATTTCATTCATTGCTTTATTCTGGACATATTTAAGTCAATTGTGCTGGCTAAATTAACCATATCATCTCCACGAGTAGCTCCAGATAATCATTGGTATGGATAATCTTAGGCATCTGCCAGCCTTTTTGGGAAGGCTGTTTAACTGTACTGAAGGACAAGACTAGAATGGATGCTTAAGTTTTAGACAGCTGAATTAGATCAAAAGAATGTTCCCTCCCTCTCTCTCCTTTTCTGATGGATATTTTGTAATTTGTCAAGGATGCCTAAGAACTGTGGTGACTGTCCATGGAATGGCAAATTTGGATATTTTCAGAGTGGCTGAACTTTTCATTAATGATTAATACCCCATCATCTATTATTTTTAGTAACAGATTGATCTTGATGAAAGACAAAATCTCTTACAACACTCAATAATTCTAGCCCAATCTTTATTTTAATATCTTGTTCTGTAGCATTTGATTGAATGATCCATCAGGATCCATAGCATACATTTAGGTAATTAATTTTAAATTTTCCTATTTTCCTAAAATATTGACTTTTATTTCTTTGGTATGTTTTTCCATGCACAATTTCTTTCTATTTTTCTGTCTTTCTATCTTTCTAGCTTTATTGTTCTTCGGAAAAATGTGAACCAAGAATTACTCATTGGCAGCACTCTGTGCTTTCTTTTGTACTTGGGGCATTGGCAACTTCTCTGCTCCTGTGATTTTGTAACCTTCGAGATTTCAGATGAGTGACTGTGCACTGTCATTGTCAATTCTGTTTTACTGAGTTTCATATTGAACATGTTTTTTTACAGGCAATGCAATTCATCCATGCCTCCCAACCAGTAGTCCAACAAAGCTCAAGTGTTCTCTTGATCTCCTTGTGCACAGTTTTTAACAAAGATTTTTTGGAAGCTTTCCAATAAAAATTCAACAGAAGCAGACTGGGAGAGGTTAGGCAGACAGTGCTACATTATACATGGCTATGTGTAATATTGTGCTCAGGAAAGGCTAAAGAAATGTAATTGCTCAAAGGGACCATTCCTGGGGAAAAACTAATGAACGTAAGTAAATGTGTCAAAATCATCTTTAGTTTGAAGAAATTATAAAGACCAATGTAATCCTTAGTCTATGAGATTTTCTCTGTCTATGAAACTTCCCAGTAGTCTGTGGTATGGGAATCAAATTAATTTCAAAACCACTTGTAGATGATTTTTATATTTCACCAGTTTTATCCTAAATCCTTGCAAACATCAGCAAATTCAAAGCAAAAGTGGTATTGAATAAGGTGTTTGCTATGCACACTTCATTATTGCATTTTTTTTATTAATTTATTTATTATTTATTGTTTAATATGTTATCCAAAGTAAACATTTATGTCTACCTTGGGACGTTCCAAACCTCAGTGTCATGTGATGTCTTCTGCTCCTGTCTTCTTCTAGAGTATTTATTTACCATGGTCACATCTACAAACATCTACATAGAGAAAAATTGTCCATGATCTTTTCTCTAGAAGATATTCTAGGCAGCCAGCCAATTCTCCATCCTTTATGTTGGGGCAAATGAAAGTGTGCATGGGGCTGTTTGTCACCTGCCAGTTGATGGCACTACTCCTCTGAGAACAGGGCTGGGTAGGACTACAGCAGCCCTACATTTCTGGGCTCTACTACAGGAAAGCAGATGGCCTCACGGAGCCCCTGATCCCAGACTCTTTCAAAAATCTTGATGCTTTTGGAAAAAAAGAGCAAACATTTTAAATTTTGCATGTGGCATTTGTTCATACTCTGACATACCATTCACTCTTGTACACACATCAAATGCTTTATGAAATACTGAATTTTGCAGAAGGAAAAGCCAAAAATGCCTCCTTCGTTTGCCTTCTTTTTTTTTTTTTTTTTTTTTTTTTTTTTTTTTTTTTTTTTTTTTTTTTATTACTCTGTTACATTATTTTGAGTTTAATGTAAAACAATGAGATCTTGAGTCACTGTAGCATGGGTACAAATGTTGCAGTTGCAGATGGAAACACCCTTCTATTAAAACAAACCTGACTGATTTCATAAGGTTCTGTTGAAGATTTTACCTTTCCTCGAAGGATTACCAGGAAATCGAGATTTTTTTCCGGTGGGCTCATCACTTGGTAAACATTAGTTACATCTAAGCCAGTATGTGTTGAGTATATACTGGATTTGCTTCCTTATTCAACATCAACTTTGAATCCAAAATTTCTCAAGCTCATAACACCAATAGGGAACAGTTATATTAGAGACTGATTTTCAATTCAGGTTTTGTTTTTCCAACACTGGTATGTGTGCATTATTAATAAGTGAGCTATATTAATATGTAATCTATATCTGTCTGTATCCAATCCCACATTTATATGCATATCTAAATCTGTATTTATATCTGTAGCTGTACATATATGCACATATATATAGAGAGATAGATTTAGATATATTTCCCCTCTAATATTAAATTTCAAATGCCTTTTTATCATCCCATCTCTTCACCCTCTCTCAGTTTAGAAGATCCTTTGTAATTGCTTCACTCAGCTGCTCTTCTTTTTTAACTCTCCTACAGATGTAAACACATGGCATTTGTAACAATATATTTATATGTCTAATTTTAAACTTGCTGAGTGAAAATCACCAAAATTGATTCGGAAATTAATGCCTGTAGAAGCTGCAGTAGCACAACTTTGCTTGCCATCAGCTAGTGGAAGCTTAATAGTGCTGCCCTATGTAATAGCTCAAAAAAGCTATTACATCTTACCTTTTGTTAAAGCTATTACTGAACTTTCAGAAGTAGCCACTGTAAAAGAGGGTTTCCCTTACTTTTTTTTTTTTTTTTTTTTTGTGTCTAGACATTGCCTAATACTATGAAGAGAGTTAAAAATTATAAACATATTGGTATTTAATTTTCATGCTTATGAATGTGGTGATTTCATACAAGAATGAAACAAAAAGTCTTACTGTCAGCAGACATATGGAAATATAAGTGTGTTCCTAAACCCTACATTTCTCCCTAGGCTGGGATCAGTCTCCTCTGTCAGGATGCTGAACTACATAAATGTGCCAGGCCAGAGCTGCCTCACCAGCCACAGGGTCACAGCACACGCTGTGCTGGTGCTGCAGACAGGGAAGGATGCTTAGGAACTCATTCAGCAATAGAGGCAAATCTCTCCTCTTTCTTCAGGATAGGAAAAAGGCAGAAGGAGTCAGATGGTGCCAGGAGAGAGTTGGGGTTTCCTTTCCTCTTTTTCTGAAATCATGGGTAACCAACTAATTTGCCCAAAGCTGACACTTTGGGTATGTCCTGTCCTGCCAATAAGGCTGGATAAATTCTCTCATGAATTTTTTGGTTGCTGTTGTGTTTTAAAGGATCTAACACCATGCACAGCAGGATTTGACCTTGAGAAATACGCTGGACCCTTAAGAACAGATTTCCAACTAAAATTTTGAAATGAGAGCTTGTCTGATGACTTCATCACTGTCTTCTCCCCCAAAACCTTACAAGACCCCCAGATTTTAAACTCAAGCCAGGATCTCTCCAAGGTCCTCTATATTAATGTGATGATGTCATCAGAGGCTCGGAAAGGATCTCTCGACTTGACCTGGCCAGCTCTCCATTCCAATTACTTCCCCATGCAAAACTCCGTGCTCCTTGGGTGAATGTCTGCGGGGAAGCCTCAGAAGCATTTATGATTTATGTATTTTATCTATCCAGCTTTAAAAAGCCACTCTCTTTATGGCACTTCAGGGAAGCCTGCTTGAAATAAGGCTGGGATTGGTAAAGGCGCTGGAGAAGAGAGAAAGCAAAGCTCTCTGAGGGCATACAAGTAAGTGTTACATACATCCTTTATTCCTTTATCTCAAATTCTGTATTGATCACAAGTATAAATAAAAAGTAAACATTATCATCGTGCACGGGAAAAAAAACAACCCAAAAACCAACCCCAAACCCCTTTATGAAATCTTTGAGATGTTTCAAGATACAAACAGAAAAATGCTACAAAAGAAGGCAAGATGTAAATATAAACACTTCGTAAAGATGCAATTATCCGTGGTTCCCTACAACACACATTATGTCTAAAGAATTAAGATCAGTGACTCAGGAAAAAGAGTCACTGCTGAAAAGGTGAATGGGAAGCAGTAGTTTCAGGGAGAGGGAGCTGAAGGAGGGAGAAAAATCAACATGCTGAAACAAGAGTGAAAAGCATGCTCCAACCTCAAAAAAATCACAAGGCATAGGTAGTTTGGTTCAGAAACAGGCAAAACTATAGACACACTGCTCTCTGCTGAATTATCCTGATCCAGTTTACAGAGAACACAATTTCAAAAGAAATTACTGGAGTATGCTTAAGCTTTACATAGCTACAAGTTAGAAAAGTGGCCATATACTCTGTGGTTAGTAAAAGGATTCAGAATCAGGGAGGGAACCACAGACTCTGATTTCAGCTGCTTGTGAGGTCTTTCAGGGTAACATATGCCAGTCTATAATCAGAGAACTGACACAGGCTATGCATGAGGCACATACTAGTGACAGCAGAGGTGGATACTAATGGATAATAATTGGTGCAATTTGTGTGCAGAATTATCATTAAAATAAGAAAAATGCAGCAGTGAGACATTTTAAAAGAAAAAAAGCAGAATATTTCACTATTTTCAAAGTGCACCTGCTTCAGTCAAAAGCTAAGTGTCCAGAAAGCAATTTTCTCTACTTTAGAGAGGGTGGCTTGCTTTCTGGCATGCATATGCTCTGTGTGCATATTCTCCTTCTGGTCTCTACCAATTAGCTGGGCTGTCTCCCTACTCGTTTGCTATAGAAGTGTTAATTGGTAGAAAAAATGTCAGGCATTTCATAAATAAATTTTTAATGGTGTTTAATAACTATTTTCCTCAATCTTTTGCATTCAGATAAGCATGAATTCAAAATGGAGAAAATGTTCTCATGTGTAGAACTGATGTTTACTTTGAACACTGTTGGAAATGTTCCATACATGTAGATCTTCACAAGTATGCATGTTGCTGTCTCATTTGACTACCTTGCTGGCAGTTATATCTGATTCTGATTTTTCTTAACGGCAGCCCTACTGAGAGGGCCTGATACAGCATAAATTAGGTAATTATATGTTACCATCATAAAAGATGGATTCTCATCTCCTGCTACATTTCAGCTGCAGCTTAGAGCCTAGAGGTGATTGCAGCAAAGACAGGAGAGTGAGACTGCTTGATTTGTGCAGTGTTTAGAGTTGCAATATCATCTCTGGCATGCTACAGAATGCAGAATCTTCCCCTGCAAGTTCTATGTCAAACTCATATGTGTTTTCTATATCTTTCTGAAACCTATCCAGTCTCCAATTATTTTCTCAAATGGAAAATATTGCTATAGAGTCATAGAATCATAGGATATCCCAAGCTGGAAGTGACCCATAAGGATCATGGAATTAAAAAAAGAAACATGACTCCAGATTTTTTGCTGCACAAATGGAAGTAGGATAAGTTACACAGTGCTGTTTAAAAATGCTGCTCAGTGAGTTGATGGCACAGTCTGGATTGTAACTCATGGATCAGGCAAGGAAAGGAACAAGGCAGCTGTCTAGATTGCTGATATTTCTCTCCTCATTCATGTGACTTGATGGTTCATGCTGCAGAGGCAGAGATTTACATCCACAGCTTTCAGAGCTGTTTCCTGACATTTGACATTAGGTCAGTGAAGGCACTAAGTGTTTCAGAAAAGAGTCAGGCAGCCACAGATTCTTACACAAGAGGTACAATTGCCACAGTTAAGAAGTTGATAAGTAAACAGTTAATTCTGATCAGATTTACAGTTAAATTTTGGTTGCAGGTATAGCTTTATTTTAGTAGCACATGTACCTCAAAATAGCCAAGAAAAACACATTTTATGGCCACTAAAAAGGCATTGGTAAGACTGTGTCTTGTAAAAGTGATGCACCTGGAAAGATTGCATCTGGAAAAAGGATATAAAGGTAAAAAGGAAAAGCATAAATGTAATCCTTTGTTAATGACAAATTTTTGATTCTGCCTTCTCCTACATTTGTTATTTACTTTTGCAGAGGTATTGAAAATGATGAAAGTGTCTCCATATATAGTTTTTTAAACAGACACCTACATGTATACATGTACATAAACATCTCATTTTAAAAAACAAGCTTTCTGAATGAATGAGGAGCAGAATAGTATTAATGTTTATTGTGCTTTTATTAAAATATATAGTGGAACAAAATAAGAAATGTATTTCCCTGCCTTTGAATCTTTTTTTTTCCTACCTCTCCCTGCTATTAGGGACAAACCCCAAATGACCCTGTAAAATGGAACAATGGAAACAAAAGACATTTAAAATATACTAATAAATAGGGGAGAGTTTTCAAGACCTTAGATACTTGCCCTGTCTGAACTTCTCATAGCACTAGCTGTGTTTTGGTGTCTGACTCATTGTTTGCTGTCCTGTATTTTGTGTGCCTGAACTGCCTAAACAAAAAGAAAATTAATTGACTCAAGCCTCAAAATGTTTCAATATCTTAGTTGGTTTTCCTAATTTTTTTTTTCTTTCTATGTTTCCAGTTACCAAATTCTTTGTTTATGAGAGAGCAAAAATGATAATGTTGGCTAATGGGATTAGAATACAATTAAACCAAATAGCATATGAAGTTCTATATACAAGAAGTAAGAAAGATACCCCTTGTTTTGCATTAATTACTACATGCAAAACACACTTTAAACAGACTTACTGTGAAATTTGCCATGCTAACAGTGACAGTTGGAGAATTTGCTTCTAAGAAGATATGATTAAAAGGAATATGTCAGGAAATTGCAGAAGTCACAAATTTCTGTTCATTCATCTGCAGGTCATTCTGTGGGAGATAAAGGAACTCCTACCAAAAGAACTTCTTTGCATGCTGCTACATGAATACTCATTGCTGATGAGAGAATCTCATGTTTTCAGTTCTTAGGTCCATATTATTCCCTTTTGCAAATATGTGTGAACAAAGAAATGTGAGAATTATGGTATCAGCCTAGAAGAACTATTCACCTAACCCAACCCAGTATTTGGCCTCCAGAAATGGACACAAACTGAAACCAACCAAGATAACAGTAAGCATAAGGAAACTTCTCCATACTCTCTCCCAGCTCCTAGATATTTTCAGCTAAGTGAATTTGTTAAAGTACACGAAGTTTAATTATTTTCTGTGATTTTTTCCCCATGAACTTTCCAAATAATTCTGTAAATTTTTTTCATGAATACCACCTTTTAGAGAGAAGTTCTACACATCCACCCTCCTCTGCATGGAATGTTACTTTCTTTGTTTTACACTTGATCTCTCCTTACTTCACCTGTATTGTCTTATTTTCATCCTGGAAGAAAATGAGCCATATGTGCCTAATCTTCTTTTCTCTGACTCTTATGATTGTGTAGATTTCTGCTGTACATTCAAGCCATCATTTTTTCAGACAAATGGATCTCAGCAACCAATTCAATCCACTGAACACCTTTTTTTGTGCACTTTTCCCAGTTTTCTTAATATATTTTTGGAGATATGGAGTTTAGTTATACAGTTTTTAAGATAAATGCACACAGTGTTTTCTGTTGTGTTCTCTATTTCCTTCCCAATAATCCTTAATCGCTTGTTCTTTTGACTTTATTTTTTTTTACTAAGCTTTGAACTTCTGTTTTTATGACTCTACAACTCCAACTTCTTGCAACTGGTGTTGCAATGATCAACTCATCCTCTTATATGTGATGTTGGACTTCTTTTTCTTTGAGTGCATTGTTTTATGGTTATCTGTTCTGAATTCCCTCTCCCATTTTATTGCTTTACAACTCAATCTCATATAGTCCTTTTGCAAAACCTTAAAGCCAGCGCTCATCTCTATTTATGTGGTTAATTTAAAAACCTCTGCAAACTTTCTTACCTTACAGCTCCCCTCTAGATCAGTTATTTGTAAGACAAACCTGCAGATCTCAGTACAGCTCCCTGCAGAACTGTGCCAATGTCCCTCTCTTGCAAGGTCCAGCCAGGTATTTCAGCCTTCTGTTTATCATTCTTTTAGCAGATGATTTATTAAGCAAGGACATTCTTTCTATGCTTTTTGTTCCTTGTTTCCTTAGATGCAAATGCTGAGAGGATTTGCCAAGAGCCTTTGGAAATTTGGAAAGAAAACTCCATCAGCAATATACCTTTGTTCCCATCATTTTGTTGGTTCTTTTTAGGTACTCTGTAGGGTTTTAAAGGCATTAAATCTTTTTATAAAAGCACTAATGACACTTTTTAAACAGACTATAACTAAAGGTATCCATAGATTATTTTCTTTATTACAGTTTCTAGTAATTTGCCAAGACCAAGTATCAGACTTGGAGGACTGTATCCTTCGGAACTGCCTGGAGGCTTTCTGGAAGTTTTTGTCACTTCCTGTCATCATATATCAGCGATTTTTACATGGGATTGCACATTACTATTAACATTTCAACTGTCTCATCTTTTAGAGTGCCCATAGAAATCTTGGGTAATTGCTAAGCTCTGTTTCTGGAATTTTCTTCTTGATTTTGTTTATATACCCCATACTCTGTGGTCAGTTAAATTTTAGGCAGATGCTCTGCGAAATCTCTCACTATGAAAGGTTCTAGTTTAACTCGTTCCCCCACTGTGATCCCCAGTGGCTTTTCTTATGTGATTGTCTGCATAGAATCTATTGCTGATTTTCTCATATTGATGAATTAAAAAAGAAAATTATTAATGGTATTCAGTTGTTTTTTTTTTTTTTTAAACTTTCCTTTCAATCTTTTGCTTGTCCTGTGTTATGGTGTTTCCACTGGTGGTCAGTTAGATGTAAATTTCAACATAACCCCTATCTTTAATAATTTGCCTATTTAGATATTTATTTTTTCTAACTAGGTTTTATTTTTCAAAATAAGGGTTTTTTTAAAGCTAGATTTATTATTTAATTTTAAATTAAATGTATCCTGTATGTATAAAATCAGAAGCATAGTAATATGAAGGGGATTATGAGTCTGCTGTACCATATTTTGTATGTATTTTCCACTGCTCAAAATGAGTATGTACATGCATTTTAACCTATAATGTGTGGCAGAGAAAGAGCAAATTATGAGCATCTTCACTGCTATAAATCAACTTTATTCTGGTCAAGAAAAGGTCCACCTCTTCCAGTACTTATGCACAATGGTGCTGCTATCAGTGTTCATGGAGAGCATAGAAGAGCAGTGAAAGCATAGGCTGGCATTTCCTGTGGTCACAGAGCCTCTGACAGCTGTTGGTACCTCCTCATAGTAAATTTGTCCCATGTTTTGTAGTGCCCAGAGCCCTTGCTCCTGGATATTTGTCTAATACCTCCTGGAATTTCTATTCTTTTAAACTTCACAGTATCCCAAAACAATAATTTCCTTGATTTATATACTTATCTTATTAAGAGTGCTTTTTAAAAAGACATTATGGCAGCTGATAATTTTACTCTTTTCATCTGCTAGCATGTTTTTGGGAAAAGGGTAAAAATTGTTCTGGTTCAGTAGGTGACTACTCAAAAAAATTCATAACATTGACTTTCCCTTTAAAAATAATTGTCTATCAATGAAGATTAACCACAGCTATTGTGATAAGCAGTCAAGAAGTAGGCAGCAATAAAGTGTATACCTTTTTTGTTTGTTTTTAAATTCCACTGCCATCTACTCAACTTATCTAAAATTTAGGCAGCAATCTGGAAGAACTTTGTCTTTAGCTGAAAGAGAAAGAAAACTCATCTGATTGAAAAAAGAAAAAAACGGCCTCTGTTTTGGAGGAAGCTGTTGTAACCAGCTGTTGAGATCATTACAGCCCAAAGTGTATCTGCCACCCATGAATATTTTAAATACACTGAAGAGTTTTGAGTTTTAAACACATTTCTTATTTCCTTCAGTCCTTGAAGCATTTCACATACATGAAGATGGAACAATAAATCATGCTTAAATTATCTAGAACTTATTTTAATTAAAAGTTATGATTTCATATTGCGTTTTATAGTGGAAATAAATTTTCAACCCCAGAATCACTTTTTGAATATAAAATTTACCACTGTACACATTTTTTGTCATAATGATGGAAGTATGTAATGTTTAACATTTCTGCAATATAATTCTCCCTCACTAAGTTCTTTGGAACATTTACAATTTTTTATCTTCAGATAAACAAGTCTAATTCCTGATGAAGCTAAGAAACACACTTAATACTGGCTAAATTACAAAGAAGAAAGTTTTGTCTGATAAATGTGGCTTTTATTCTGAACATTCATTTCCCTCAAACAATTCTTGCGGTTGACACAAAGACCCAAATACTGATTATGCGAAGGTTTATTTGTAAAAGTTTTATTACTTGCAGCCTGAGCCATCCTCTTTGCTTTCCCATTAAACTTCATGTGTATTTGAAAATGAAATATTCTAGAGGTCATTTGGTCCTCAGGCACCAAATTTGCATAGTGCATGTCCATACTGCTACACCCTTTTCCTCTGCTAGACAGAGCCCTCTCATAGTGCTGCCTTTTGGGAGAAGTCCTGTTCTCAGCACTGTCTGTGAGGATAATGTATGGGATGTGCAAAAACTGTGCCACAGGCCTTGTTCAGCAGAATGCAGTATCCTGTTCCAGTGTTTGGACCTAGACTCCTGCATGTTCACTTTACTAGTGTAAATGCAACCCTCAAATAATCCGTGGTATATCAAAGAGTTTTATTCTTCAGAGGTGAATGGTTGTTTTTGAGCTATTTATTTAGACTGCTACAGTTCAGTATTTGGCTTGACATCAGCAAAGGACAAGCCAAGGCACATGGTATTGCTTATTCTCCTTGACGGGCTTTTTTTTGGGAACAAACAGTAATGAATAGAAGATATAGCTAAGGAAAAAAAAAAAAAAAGAAAAAAAAAAAAAAAAAAAAAAAAAAAAAAAAGGAGTCAATGATCGCTTCACTTCTCCCTTCACCAAAACAGAAACATTCAAAAATCTTTTAACTTAGTCTATTTAAATAAAAATAATCAGTGTCAGTTCTTCATAGAAATTCACCTTTTCACACAAATATTATGCTTCCATTATAAAAAAACCCAAAACCACAAGTCAGTTTTCCTTTTGTCAAAAGGTAGAAAAAGCTCTTTATGGAAAATGTTCATGAATATCATATTAAAAAACCCAAACAACGACAGTGTGCAGCTTCTCACTATCTGAGGATTTTTGAAGATTGTTTTGTAGCTTACATATCCAAATCCAAGTTTAAAGAGTTCAGAGCAGTACTAATCAAGCAGGAGGTAAAGCTCTTCAAAATTTCTGTGCATACATTTGCCCATTGATGCTCATATTAAGGTCCTGATTGTTTTTGAAGGCGTGTAGCCCTGAACTCAATACAAAAGAGAAAACACACAGGAACAGCACTGGGCTTTTCCTGCTGTGATGTTACAAGCGCTCTGATGGGATGCATTATTTTCCTACACTCAACAGGCAGCAATGTACTCAGCATCAGAGCCTGTTGTCAGATCCAGGTTTCACCAAGAAAAACTCTTTATGTTTACCTCTGAAGAGGAACTGAAATGACGGTAGCACAATGCAAGTGGGACATAGTCATTTGGGAAAATAAAAAGAGGTAGGATGTGGCTGCATTTGCTCTGGTTAACAAAGAGCTCAATGCTGGCTCGAATTGCAGTGGAAACAAATAATGAAGAAGAAACACCAAGGTCAGGGTTCACCATGCAAAGAAAAAATGCCTGCATTTAAATGCCAATGTATAGATATTTGCATGTAAATTAGACATCTCCTCTCTTATTAGAGAGGTGTCTAATCAGTGGGAATATCCGTGGGGAGGACTCAGTTGCCAGCACACACATGGTTACTGCCAACAGAGATGCTCTAAGCCAGGCTTGTTGTGAGTGCTGAGAATGAGCCAAGTGTGCCTGCCGTGCCCAGCCCCAGGCAAGAGAGTCAAGGCCATTGTCAGTAGAGTCAGGCAGTCTGGAGGCTCAGGCAGCGTGGTGCTGGAGTGTTTGTGAGCAGGGCCCTGCTCTGCCCTCCATGGTGGGCACACAGAACCCATCCAGCTCACATATAATAAAGACATCTTCATGTGTTGAGTCTGGACCTGAACCTGACCTTGCAGACTGTTCTCAGGTGCCCACACACATGTACCTCCTGCTCTTTGAGGCACCTTACAGAGCTTTGGGATCCCATGTAATGTAGTCTGTTTGAAACTTCTGACTACCTGGTCCAGCAGTAACAGATCAAAGAAGCCACAGGGCAATGTGATCAATGACATGAACCTCAACTTCCTGCAAATTAAGAAAGTTGTTGAAGAAGGTCTGTGTTGCATTAAATCTTTGGAGGTTGTTCTATAACCAAGTGTTTTCCACTTGGCAATGTATTTTTCTCCCTGGACCCTATATTTTGTTCTTAATCTCTATTTATTCTCTTTGCAGGATCTGCAGACCTCCTCACATCCAGACCCAGTCTCACCCTGTTTTGCATCAGTCTCTCAGATTCTTATTGAGCTCCTTCAAAATGAATTTCAGAAGAATTTTCCTTGTGAAAATGGTATACCTTGTGCAGTGGATGGCTATCTGCACCACTGTAACTACGTGTTTCAAATCTTCTTCACCTCACAGGCACCCAGGGACATATTGTCCTCCTCTTCTTCGACTTCAATCCTAAAGAAATATCTGAAATGGCAGTTTTATCCGTAAAGTTTAATGAAATTATATGCTTCCAGAGCATGCTGAGATCTTCAAATGACATTTTACACTGAAAATTAAGGTATTTTCTTTAAAGGAAATGAAAGAGAAATAAAAATGCTACAACCATCACAGCCTTCAGCATGGATTGGAGCTGAATCACATGCTCTCCTAGAGAAAAACAGTATAGTTTTTTCCAAAAAAATCAATAATTTTTTTGTATCCTCAACACTGAAACAAAATAAATAAGATGTTTTAGACAAGCTGTATATAAGACTAAAGAAAACTTTCTTGTACCAAAGCTGGTTTGGACTAGGAGAGATTATCTTTGGCAAATGAATACTCTAGAAATAGAAACAGGACCTTGAAACTCAAACTATGACAGGAAGGTTTGAGATGCCTACTGAAACTTATTTTTCATAAGAAAACACAGAAATCAGGAGGTTTATCATGAAAATAATCCTTGAATAAAATGGAAAAATAAAAAGAGAGAGAATTAAATCACACATTCCAATTTCCCATACATCTGGTTATCCTTTCTCCAGTATTCAATGGCAACAAATCCCTTTTATCAGGCCACCCAACCTCTTGTGTTGAATTGTAAATGTTGTGGAAAGTGACTTTGTAAGAGGTGAACTGATGAAAAAGCTCAGCACTAAGAAAAAGCTAGTGTTCCACATAACTGAAAATACACCATAGCTGCTATTCATGTTCAAATAAGGAAAGTAATTTCTTTTCAGAAGGAAAACTTGGATAATCTGCAAATTTAGGATCAGGGACAAAATTGTATGGAACATGAAATTGATTTCCAGCTGACAAATGAAAAACCATGATACATAGTAAAAGCAGAATTTCAATCGCTGGTTGCATAATTAGGAAAAAAACCTAATCAATTCAAGGCTAAATTGTCTTCTGAAACATCAGTAGGGCTTTTGACCCTTCTGTTCTAACTTTTAAGGATATCTTTTCAGAGCAGCTGTTGGTTTCTGCATTGCAGGACCTTATTTAAAATTAAAAGCAAGTACCAAAAGATTTCAAGTAATTAAATGCATTAAACACTGGAGCAAACCAATTTGCTTTTTACAATCTGTACTTTATTTGCTGTACAATTAAAACATTCAAGTGAATGAATGCTCTTTTCCCCAGCTTTCTAAACTGCATTTTTGTTGAAGCTAAATGAAACCCTACTTTGATACAGAAACTAAAATAAGTGTTAGTCAGATCTGTACTTCATGAAATGTGTTACAAATGAGTTGTAGTGCCTTTTCCAACTGCTAATTTGAGGGCAATTTTGCTCAGTGCAATGTGCATTCTGCATTGTGAAAATATATTTGGGTAAAGACAGAGGCAACAGCTGTGACATTTTGTGCATGTCTAGATTGTTGGGATTCCTTAAAATAGTCCTCAACACAATAGAACTGCTGCTGCCATCATCCTTGTATGACAATCCATAGTTCTGGAAGCCAGGCTACATTCTTCAGTTTCCTTTTAAAGGTATTGGATAAAATCTTGGCTCGAGCAAAGTCAACTCAAAATTAAAATTACCATGGACCTGAACTGTGACCAGGTTTCTCTTATGAGCAAAATATAAATCCTGTTTTACTTGAACATCCATATTTCAGTCTGTGATTTTCTTAGTTATCTCCCAAAATGCAAGTGCACTGTGCATTTTATCAAAGCATCCTGAACAGCTTGATAGACTTTTTTTTTAACACTGGAGGCAGAAAAAGTTTATTGATCAATCTTGTGTTAACTGCTTTCTCTGTATGTGTGTACTCACATGATGGCAGTGTTTCTTGCATTTTTGGTACTGTTTTAACATAAATATTATTACACTTATTTTACATTAAGTGTAAAACAAAAAATACATCTATTTACAGTATGACACTAAGTTATAATTTGTAGCGATTTTGTGGGTAAAGAAATCTACCTTTCCCTTGGCTTGGGTTGTTCTATAAATTTACATTCAAGTTATATGCATGAGATAATAGTTGGCATGGAATCACGATAACTGTATTAAATTATAAATATGTTCTTAATATTTTAGATTATATATGGAAAATTACCAAAACTGAGGACTGATTGTTTCAGGTATTTATTAATCGAATATGTGTCATTTGTTAGAATCAGTTCCAAGTTAGTAACAGTGACCAAAAAGTTAATAATTCCTTATTCTGTTTAGGAGACTTAATGGAAATCAGTGCTTCAGTCCACAGCTTCAGTCCACATTGTAGCACAAAACTTGCCCTCGCCCTTTGCAAAGCTGCCATCAATATTCAGGCAAGACTTGATATGTCACTGGGGAAAAAAATGAAAAGAGAAGTTATTGAAGGTGGTGAACTACAATTTACAGTTTTTCTGTTAGTGCTGCAAAGTCTTTAAGGGAACTTTAAAAAGCAAGAAATTTTGTTAGGTTTTCTATTCATGTTTGGAAGAAGCAAGCAGTATGATAAGGATTTAATTGTGAAATGTTTCTCAAAAGAAGGGTATGGCTGTCTCCTGCAGGTCACTGTGAGACAAAAAGTACCTTAAGAAATGATTAGGTGTGGTGGACTAATGCACTCATCTCAAGACTTGGTATGAAACTGCAAATTTGTAACATCTAAAATTTTTTATTTATATTAATTTTATGCAATATATATTTGCTTGGGTAGCAGAAAAAAAATTAGCTTTGCCCAAAGAAAATATACTCAATGGATGCTACTTTCAGGAATAACATCTTGGAATTGCTCATGCAGGCGCCATCAATTTTCTTGCATAAATGCACCACAGAAAATGTGACTTGTGTCATTTCTGTTATGTAAATATTGCATTTAGCCAGTTATGCTGCACTGATTAGGTATTTGTGGCTAAAGGAACACATTCAGAAAAAAAGAAAACATTTATGTGTTTGATGGCATCCTGTTTTTTGTCTCTGATTCAGTCTTTTTTCTGCCAAAAATGCTAGAGATAGCAATGGAATTTGGACTACATTCTGATTACAGCTATCAGGACAAATTTGAGCTGCATTCATTTCAGTTCAAGGAATAGAAATACCCTTTTTATAATGGGTATTTTTCTAACCTAATCTCCCTGAAATATCAAATTAAAAAATTGAATTCCTTGGAAACCAAACCCAGAGCCATTTGTTGTCAGAATATCACCAAAATGAGTATTTGGAGTGGAACTTGATTGGACAAAGTGTGTAATGGACAGATCAGTGGGAAAGAAAAGGGAGTAGGTGTAGAACTATGGTTGGCAAAAGCAGAAACTAAGCCTGAAAGAAATGAAAATTTGCAAAGATAACCACCCTAGCTGAAATTACATCTTGCTGGGGAAATAAATTATTATGGTTTTTTTTATTCCTTAAATGTATAGCCCAAACTTCTCTTTTATTTTTCCCCCCCTTGAATGTCTGTGAAAGGGAAAAATAGCATCCCAAAATGACATCTTTCCAATATTCAAATTTTGAGACAATTATTTGAGTCTCAGAATTTTTTCTTCTACTCTTTTTGACTCCTGTGTAAAGCCACATTTGACTGCTGTTCAGTATGAAATCAGTGACATAGAAGAGTCCTAAATAAAAAAGGCATAGAACAGTCATGCATGGGTCTCCAAATTCACCATTTCCGTGCATTTAGTACTTGGTAAAAATAAACAGAATGTTTAAAAGTAGGGATAGAGAACTCTGTTTCGTTACAGTTCCTTCAGCTTAGTTACTGACCTGAAGTTAAATTCCACTGAGCTCCCTTGGAATGAAATAACTCTTTCCATCTCTAGGATAGGTTGAAAAAATAAGCACTGTGATTGCACTGGTAAATCAGGACTGTCTGTGGTCAGGATAATTTACATTTGAATTCATATTGGCTCTGAGGGAAAATTTGCAGGAATTAATTTTTGATTGCTTCTCAATCAGTTAACCCTTTCCCACAGTCACATCCAAGAAGTGACACCATACTGAATAATTTTATAAGACATTTGGCTTCTTTTGGACTTATTATTGCATTGGTAAATCACAGGTTCTTTATAAATGAGAAAAGGAAGTTTACAAAATATTTTTGATTGTTATTATCGGTGCAAGAACATTAAGTTCACCTTTTCCACGGCTAAGGTTGTTTCTGGTGTTTCAATGACCTTACAAATTCCCTCCCCACAGTTTGGTGTGTCATGGCAGGAAGCACAATGCCAGACTTGCAGTTGTGACACTTTAGTTCACAGTTTTCCTTGCTGATGTAAGTCGAAGTACATATAAATGTTTATGTACTGTCAAAGTACTTAAGAATAAAAATAACAGCATGCAGTAGGCAGACAGCCATACTATAAACTTAACTTTGTACCTTACTTTCTGCTCTCACTTTACATTCTTCTTTCTTCTCTTTGCATCCTTGGCAACATGGCATTTCTTTCTTTCTCTTGCTCTATGTCAGACACTCTAAACACTGAAATCTGTTCCAAGCCTATATTGGTCAGTCAAATTTAGTGACATACCACTCTAATAATGTTAACAGAGCACTGGAGTTCTTAGAACTTGCCAGAGTCTTTTACAGTTGTATGGTGATTTATCAAAATGATTCAACACAACTCAATGCTCTGATGTTCTCTGATGACCCTGGAGTGGGGACAGAAACCTCCCTTTCAACAGGAGATTGTTTCCTGATGGGACTGGTCATGCACAATACTCGTGTTTTTAGTCCCTGTCTGAGGCCAGGTAGATCAAGAACATAAAATTGACCCATGGAAGGGTTTCTCCCAATAACTGTGTTCTTTGCTTGTACAAAATCATGCAGGGGAGAGGATCAGATTTTGACAGGACCTTGTTTAACCACTTGCCAGCAGAATGCTGATCCTGACACCCAAATTGTCTGACAAATGATTGTTTGCTTTTATCTTTTACAGGTTTTCCTTACAAATAGCTGAAAAAGTATTTTGTGGTTTTAAGTCAAGATGTAGCACTTTCCTAGAGGTTTGCATATCCTAAAAAGGAACAAGAAATAGCCATGAAAAAGTTTCTGGTTAGGTTTGGATCAATATTTTTTTTTTCTCTCAAATTTATTAAATGTTTGCTTTATTCTCCCAAAGGATTTTGTCTCAATGACCATTGTAGTAAAAATCCAATGCATCTATTTCTCCTTAGGGATTATTTGGCTCATTTTTACAAAATTGTGGAGGAAAAAGGTTGGAGGCAGTTTCAGGTCCTGTGCTTTGCATGAGGTGGTCTGGTTAGCAGCTCCAGGAGAAAAACCTTACAATGTGGAGTGACTATGAAATCACTCTACATATAAATCTGCACCTTAAGCCAGGGGTATTTGTCAGGGAAAAAATATTTTTGCTATTGCAGAAAAGAATTTATTATTCTTAATGTATTCAAAACTCAAGAGCTCCTAAATTACATCAATAGCTTAAAAGTTACAATAATTTTCCATTTTAAGTGTTATTATGTGTTTATTTACCATCTAATTTTTGCTTCTAATGCTCCTGCTCTTTTACTTCTTTTTCTAGCCATGAACTTGTCTATTATAGAAAGTAGCCCAGGTCTCTCACACACTCAGTTGTCTCCAGGGGACCTGAGCTCTCAGACCAAATTACCCTTCCATCACCACCAGAGTCACCCTCCTGTCTCCTGAGCATTGCAACAACAGTTTAGGAAAAGACAGTCAGTTTCTGGGCCATGGGTTAGGAATAATCTGCACTAACAGAGCCTGTGACCCACAGGGACTTTCTCCAGCCCCTGT
The DNA here is from genome assembly GCF_009819655.1 of Sylvia atricapilla. Classification (NCBI taxonomy): domain Eukaryota; kingdom Metazoa; phylum Chordata; class Aves; order Passeriformes; family Sylviidae; genus Sylvia; species Sylvia atricapilla. Next base: position 13,449,023 of record NC_089144.1, read on the forward strand.
TTCTGCCGTGGATCTGCTCTGTGCAACCTGCTTCCATTGTGCTGTGCACTGGAGTCCTTCTTTGCTCTGTGGAGGGAAGAATACGAATTTTTGAGACCCAAGGAGGAAACTTGCAAGGTAAAAGCCCCATGAGTGACTAACCAAAAATACAAACTTACCCCAGTACAGATCAGAGTCAAGAAAACCCCTTAGAAACAAGCTGGGGGGGGAAAAAATAAAAATAAAAATATCTCAATTTTACATTTACATTTTACATTGTGTTTGCATACAAAAGCCTGAGATCACAAGCACTTAAGTGGGTAGGTGATTTTTTTTCCACACAATCTGAGTGCAGATTAAATCTCTCAAGATCACTTGGAAAAAACACCATAAGGACTAGACTGACATTACAGTATGCGGAATTTTGGAGTTAATGAATGCTTAGAGAATATTTTGAGATATTGAGAGGTGTGCCACATCTAGCCAAAAGGCATTATTAGTGTGTTACATGCAGAGCAACTAAACATTGCTGTGAAATACAGAATGCATAACAATAGAGAAAGAAAAACACCAGACAGTTGACAGCGCAACAAATATCGAATTTGTTCACTATAAAACGTGGGGGGGAAGGAAGAGTAGATACACTTAAAAATATCTAAATCATGAAAAGAGCTAATTGATTGGTGGTGGCCTCTTTGAGAAGGAATATTGCCAAACAATCCAGCAGCAGGGTAAATCACATGGACCTCAACTCCTTGGGAAATGGCAGGTGCCCATGTAGCTAACAAAGAACACTGAATAAAAACAAACCCCTGACTGACTACCTATTCCGCTGTTGGAAGACTACAAAAGCAAGTACCTGGCCCAGAACAGTAACTTGATAAGGAGTTTTTAAGTGGTTTACCTGTCATGTAAATAATGGATTGTTTCCCTTTACACGGCTATTTTTGGTTTATTAGCAGCTTCCATTAGACAGCAGCTCTATTCCCAGGGATCTGCAGGGATTTGCCTTCAATAACAGCACAGCCTTCATCTTTTTCCCTTTTAAATTAGATTTTGATCCTGGTTCTTTTTCTTCTGGCAGCAGGAAGGAGACAGGATCTGTCCCTCTGGGAACACACCTGTCTCCAATGGGAAAATCACCTCACAGCACTCAGCTCTGCCCTGATTCAGCAACTCAGGGAGCAAATAAATCTGCAAAGTCACCAGCCCCAAGGAAAGTGCAAGTGAGGGTAAGTGGGCAGGGAAGCTGCACAGTTACCTGTACAGAATTGGTAAAAGGAAGTATTTCCATACAAGCAATGGCTTTCTGTTCATATTCCTTGTCCACACCTAAACATAGAAGATTTTCAGCAGCTCTGGAGCACATTACCATTATCCCTCCTGAAATCTGGGCTTCCACGAAATGTGAACATAGAAAAGACAAACCTCAGTTATTTAGTTAAACAAGCCAATTGAATGGGAATTATTTTTAGTCAACAGCAAGGTGATATATTGTGGTAAACCTGACAGAAATGATCTCCGCAGCCACTCAGAGTGCTATTTTAATGACTTATGCAATGCAGTTAAGAAATAGTTGGAAAAATAATGTGCAAAGTTGCTAAACTGTGATACAAAGCACACATTTAATGGGTGATTATCCGGTACTTTCCTCAGGGTAATGTTTGTGTGAGTTTTTTCATCCAAATTCTGCTCAGTGCCATTGCAATAAGACAGTAAACATTCACTATAAAGCAAAGAATTTTAACTCTATTTAATAGGACCTCTGTAATTTTTCCATAAACATTTCAGTGTGCTAAGTCAGTAAGAAACTCAGCAATGCCTGTCTTAGTTGGGCTGTGCTTTACCTTAGTCTACATAGAAGAGAATTCTGCAGTTCTTAACCAGGACAGAGGCTTAAACACCATCAAATGGAAGTTAAATCCACATCATTTTACACCAAGTGAGAGTCCATCCCTGGACTTGACTCCAAGCATCTTTTACTCCTCTCCTCCTCTAATAGGAAACCAATTTACTTGAAGATCTAGTCCAGGTTACAATTAGAAGCCAATTTACTTGTAAACCCAGTCCAGGTTACAAACGTTCACAGTAGTAATGAAAACAGAGTTATTGATGCACGTTGCTGCTGAAGCCACCTGGCCTTGCTCCTCAGCTTGCTGGAAGGGGAAGAGCCCTGCACATCACCAGCCAGTGGGGACCATAATCAGAGTCATTAGACTCAAATGACAGGTTCCACTTGGAAGAAGCAGAAAGGCTGCTCTTTATGTTAAATCCATGGCTGCAGCTACAGCTAAAAGCCCATCGGTTCCAAGGCAGAGAGGAACAATCATCTCACAATGGGGAAAATGAAACCCTTGGCCGGGTGTCAAGGTTTTAAGTACAAATCCACAGTTTACCCTTCATGGAGCTTGGTGGTGGCACCTCCTCCCACCTTCACATCTCTGAGCCCCCATCTAAAGCTTAGCAACAACAGCGAGGGGAGCTTCACAAATCCCCCCAGGATGATAATTTTCTTCCTTACCACGGTTTGGGTGGCCCATCTGCTGGGTCAGCTGTCCTCTGACAGAGCATTCTGACCTACAATTCACTACATGTGGAACAGATGTTGCAGCTGTGACTGGCAGTGAAACCAGAGATCTTCTTTTTCCAAGCCAGGAAAACCGGAAAGTGAAGAGCACAGTCAGGGACAGGGTGGAGTAGGACTGGCTCAGCCACCTGATGCCACCACGAGATGGTGTTAAATTTGGAGCAAAGGGCTGCTGCTGCTCACATCGTGCTGTTGGATTGACCACGCTCGGCCAGGAGATGTGGCTTAATTCCACAGTGGGCTTACCCCAGCTCCCAAGAAGTTCTGCTCCAGGGATGGTCACAGCAAGCTGCTGTTCCATCTAGTCTAAGTCTCCTGGTTATTGAATGTTCCCATGAGCTCTTTATTCCCCCTTCCCAGAGGACACAAAGTCAGCTCTATTCAATAGCAGCTAAACTCAGACCACTGGTGGTCAGCATGGAGGCAGAGAAGGCTGTGGAACCATGGAGAAAAGATGAGGACTCTATCTTTTAAGTGTTTATTTGGGCTCTCTCATCATATGTTTATATTGCAAGTGTTAACTCAACTTCCTCCACCACTTCGATGTCAAAGGGAAATGTTATAAAATATGCCTGATTTACAAAGACCTGAAACCAGGGAGATCCCTAAGCCCCTTAATCACACAGATTTCCACATGTTTTCAAACTGGGATTCAGGTCTCTCATCCAAGGCAAAGGTAGGGGTGTTCTATGGCAGAAATAGGAAATGAAGCAACAGTTTTTCCAGCCGCTCTGATGTCCAGCATAGGCCTGAGAAGCTTTACCTGTGGGTGTTTTACCCACAGGGCAAAGACATGGAGGAAGGATTATGCCTTGAACTAAGTCCACACAAAAAGGGTCCTCTCCTCATGCTCAGAGAGCCCCACTTCCCTCACAACTCCTTGTCAGCCACCAAACCCAGCTTTGGAGAGACTGCAGACACCATCCACCTAAAAAAGCTTATTATAAGGCTCACTAACAAATCAGAAATAATAGTGTGGCTTAATAATAAGATTGAAAAGGTGCAATTTCCTCACCTGCTGAAACTCCAGGAGGGACAGGGCAGCAGCCTGCAGGTAACAAGCATGCTGTGAGTACTGGGTGGGGCATAGTTTTTATCTCTACTGAGCCTCCCAGTACCTCCCAGAAAGGAGGAGCCAAACCATTTCCACCGAGATAAAAAGGAGCCACAGGAAAGAGGAGACATCCAGTGCTCCAATAGGAGTCGTACAGTTGGGGGTTTGCATACATAAAACCCAGAAGCATGGGGGCAGGTTCTCCTCTTTCCCCTCTCCTCCCTTCTCTCCGGTCATAGACCAGAGTACACAGCAAGGAGCAGGACATTCAGTATTTCTCACAAACATGATTGTTATAGGCTTTGGTTTTGTACCAACTCTACCTTTCTTTGGTGAGTTGACAAGACAGCAGGAACCTCTGTTGACTGAGAGAAAGGCTTCCTCCCTTGATCTCCATCACACTGGACTGGGACCAAGACTCCGAATCTGGCAGAAAACCACATAGAAAAAGCCATTCTGTTCACAGAAAGGAAACCTTGTTTATTTCAGCTCCAAGCAGAAATTTACTCTGGCCAAGTCTCCAAGACATGCTATAAAGGGTTGCTTTAGCAGCAGCTGGAGGTTCATGGAGGAAATATAATGTGATACACCCTAAAATCAGGAAACTCCAGATCTTTGAGGACATATGTTACACATTGCAGACATTGTACTTTTTTGGATTAAGGTAGTAAGCAGCATATATTACCTGTGCTGTTATATAAAGCTGGGCTTTTGAAAGGTTAACAACATAATTTGATTTATATAAAGTAGTGTGCGTGTGCAGTATAACTTACTGTGTATAATGCAGACTTTAATCACACTATATGAGTCAGAGATACCAAGGTACTGCTGATATTCCTCATTCTTGCAACGTCTTACACTGTGAATTACACCAGCAAAACAAGACCACAGACCCAGCAGACACCGTAGATCAGCCAGAAATCAGTTACCAGCTGGTTGTACTTTCGTTTCTTTGCTGGATTCCTTAGTTTATTAATGATTCATCTGCTCCGATCAACAAAACTTGACTGTGCACGGAATTGCTGGCAACAGCTTTAATGGACCTCAGTTATCTGAGCCAGTTTGCCAGAAGGGTCATTAAATGCTTGCAGACTACTTATCTATTCATAGGGGAAAAATATTTAACCTTTTCCCTTGCAAACGCAAACAAATCACGAAGATGAAAGATACACTACTATCTGTTTAAATGGCACTGCACAATCAAATTGTTGTAAAACCTATTCTCTATAGGTCTGTTTTTCTTCTAATTATCATGAATATTTCTGCAAATGGATGTGTGGGTTAGGTGAAGAAATCATCTGAACCAACCCAAATTTCTCAAAAATTCATGTGGAATGAAGCAATTGGAGAAAATAAAAAAGGAAAAAAAAATACATTTGAATTACCAATGACCACATTGGTATCAATTGGTAATACCAATATTACCAATGACCACAAAAGCACTGACCATGAGATTGGCACTCCAAATCTGACCTGTTAAGGAAACAATATAAATATCATCAGCACTAGGTCTAGAAAGTATTTTGTCATTCCACAAAATCCCTTTATCTCTGTAAATCAGACTTGGGATTCAGTTTACTTGTCCATACCTGAATTAATTCAGACTACTGATTAAGAATTCAAAATAAGACATAAAGATTGATTTAAAAAATACCAAAATTTGTTTCAGCAGGTTTTGCTTAAAATGATTTTCTTTGAAAAATTACACAAGTAATTTTTTCTATCAATTCTTCTCAAAACAGCTTTATTATCTTCATGTATAGAAGTATAATTGCAAAATGCAGCATTTTCAGCTCTGACAGCTATTTTGCTTTAATGGAACTGTTCAAAGTATGTGAAAAATAAATTTCATAAAAGCTGCACTCATAACCTGTAAATGTTGATCAAATTGCAGCCTGAGTCACTGAGCTCCTTTTGAGCAATTCACTGAGAATGGTTTGGGATGAGCTGTTTGCATGCTTCCTGCATATGCTTCCTGGACACTGATCCCAGGGCATCTTAGGCATCACTAATACACAGAGATGCATTTGCTTAGTCAGAGTGGGACTGGGCCAGATTATAAACGTTAGGCACAGAGGGAATCTCTCTCACCACTGTGTGATCCCACCCTTGTCTCAAGAATTCAACCAGAGACTGATGAGAGCAGTGGAGAGTCATCAGTCCTTCGTTATGTGGAGGGACAGCTGTGTAATTTAGTTATTTAAGAAAAACGTCACTTTATATGACAAAGAGTGACAGAATTCACTCCACAGTAATAGTTAAGTCCTTGGCTTCATTTCTTTACCTTCACTATTTTTTTAGTTATTATTTTATGAAGTCAAAAGAGCTGGTTGCTGAAAAGCCCTGAAAGAATTGTACTCTCACTGTGTTGAAATATTAATTTCTTCTGGTTTGTATTTAATCCACAGAAGACATTTCAAAGTACAAAATCTCATGGATTCAACATGAAGTGAATCATCTGTTTAGTGATCGAAACAGAAAGATCAATGACTGTTATTCCCCTTCACTTAAAACTCAATTTTTATTTTCATTCATGAAGTGAACAAGAAGACTATAAAACATGATAACACAAGTTAATTTCTTTAATTATTTGATGAGGTAAATAATGGTTTTAACATTTTTACTGGACCTCAGACAATTATTAGAGAATGAGAAGGCCTTAGGTCATCCAGTCAAGTACCTATGATTGATTGCTCATTGCTGTATGTGTTGGATGCATAAAGGAAAAGGCAGACAGATTCAAACAAAAGCAGCATAACAATATTAACCAGGGAGGATTTTGTTTTTCAAGGACACTGTACAGGACATTACAATATCGTATATCCAATCTGTAAAAAGAGTTTACATACCTTTCTTTACAATGAAATGAAAAGCTGTAATTAAATACATTATATAGTAGGAAGTGAGAAAGCAGGTAAATAAAAAGTTGTGGTTTGGTCATATGGAGGTTGACCAGAAGATTGATGGCAAGCACAAAAACTTCCCTGTGTTATTGATCTCCTGCATTGCCTCCTGTGAGTTTACAGTTTTGTTTCCATTGGGTAATTAATTTTGTGCAATGTTTTCTTGAAATTCAAACAAAATGAAACAAAAAAAAAATTCATTATCTCTTCCATTTAGTAAGCTTCCTACAATAACAATCAAAAGGAGGTTGGATTTAGAAAGAGAATTGCATATATAATAAACATGTATAATAAACCTGAGAATTTAAATATAAATATAAATTTTAACTATTTTTTTTTATTAGCAACTAAGAAAAAGAATATATTTTAACAGACCAAAAACCAACTTTTTTTTAAAGCATGGATTATAATGTGAGCTTCCAAACTACCCTCCTACTTTACTGTATGCCTAAAGATAGGTCCTATTGAGGACCTCAGATTCTCCCTGATCATTTTGATATCTGGTGGCATCTGGGGTATTGACTGTCTAAAATATTGTGATTTTCCGTACAGTTCACACTTTATATGTTGTCACTCCAAATTCTCTCTTTAAATGTAGGTGAAGTATTTCAGCAGGAGACATCTGAATGACTCAAGAGATTCTCTTTCAAGCGAGTGCTTTCTTCTTGAATCGTCCCTCATGAAATAAATAGTTAAATATAGTAATTGAGTTGTACCACTATCTTTCTAAATTCATATTTGGAGCCCAGTATTTCTTCTAGCATAAGTTATGTTGAACTAAAACTGCAATAGTTCTATTTGACTAGTTTTTTTAGTAAAGCCCTTTCTTGAAACCAAGAGACCTACAGAGACCTACAGACTTCAAAGCATTTGTCATATCATGTTAGAAATGTTATCTACAAAAAAAGGTAGACCTGATAATTTCATAGTCCTACTCAGAGTTTCTGAGAGAGATTATAATTAAATCTACACATTTCCCCAAAACCCCTAGCTCCTCCGTGTTTCCATTTAGCAGAATTTTCCATTAGTTAAATCTTGTTTCTCCAGTGGGTGAACCAGAAAACAGAGTTCTCATTCTCTTGCAAATGAAAACACACAGATGGGGGAAAGCCACAGTTGCTGTGTGCTCACCCGGAGTTTGAAATATGAGGAAGTTCATAACAGAAGCCCTCAAGCTTCCATCAAAGCAGCCAAGGTAATAGATACACCAACTGTGTTGATACTAAAATGGCTGAAACGTCATAATTCTTTTTACAGGCCTCATGGCTTGACGTCTACTGAAAGTAAACATCAAATCTATCTTGAGCAGGTTACCTCAGCAACCTCCTCGTAAAAGAGGAGCCATTAGATTGTCCTCTAATGTTTGCAGAACCTGAGAACATGTAACAGAATTCCCTCTTGTCTAACAACTCACCTCCACCAGTACTCCAATTTCTTCAAGAATTTTTAATAGACTTTTTCTCTTTAGATGTTGAGTGTGCCCATTGAGTTTGAAGGATTGACCTATTCACCCCTGGCCATTTTAGGTGTAAGAAAACTTCTCTGGGCCAAAACCTTAAAAGGATCTGGAATCTGGAGCAAAGTAACAGTTAAATTTCTTTTGCAAACAAGACTTTGCTGAAGATATTGGGCAAGAGCTGCTGGAATTTTTCTTTCCAGTGTGTGTCAAATTCAGTTTATTTGAAACAAAAATGGCAGCAATAGAAAACAACTTTTTTTTTTTTTTTTTTTTTTTTTTTTTTTGCTTATAGGTGTGTATCTATATACATTCCTCATATATACAAGGCCTCATGTATAAAAGGTACAGTTTTGGTATTGGGACATACTGCCATCAGTGAGAGGGACCCCATGCTGGAACAAGGGAGGGGCTCCTCTCCCTGGGCAGCAGGAGAAACAACTTGTGATCTTGTGGTGAACTGACTGGAACACCCATTCCCTGTTTCCCAGTGCTGCTGATGGGGAGAGATAGATCTCAGAAAGGAGGAAGGGGTAGGAGGAGGGTGTTTTTAAGTTTTATTTTACTTCTCATTATCCTGCTCTGGTTTTGTTAGTAATAAATTCAATTAATATTCCCAACCTGAGTCAGTTTTGCCCATGGCAGTATTTGCAGAGTGATCTCCCGGTCCTTATCTCAACCCATGAACTCTTGGTTATATTTTCTCTCCCCTGTCCACTTGTGGGAGGGAGGGTTAGGGAGGTGTGGGTGGGTGCCTGGCATTCATCTAGGGTCAACCCACTACAGGAGGTGAAGAGATTAAGTGGCTGTGTGGCTGCTCACCTTTGTTGGGGCCATTAGCCACAACTTTTAAGTTGCTTTGTTTGGGTTTTTAAAATTATTTATTATGACTTTTCCATGTTCATTTCTATCAACCAAGCTTGCTTTAACTCTCACATCATTACAGTAGTATTCTCATTGGACACAGAGATCAAAAGGTTATTAGTAGATCTTATTGAAACTATTTGAAAATTTACCAATGCTGACTTTGAACTATTCTGTTTGTTTTCTGGCTCTCGTTTACCATTAAAGAAACCTTTGTCACTGGCTTTTTTTTTTTTTTTTTTCTCTCTGTAATGAATCATTTGGATGCGCTTCCTGATCTCTGATGTGTAACATTCCTTCTTCACTCCTAATATCCTCCTTGAGATGATTCATGGAGTTATGCTTGGAGCCCTCCTCTCCACTCTGCTCACCCTCCTTGTGGTGATCACTCCAGATGTTTTGTGCATGTTTGGTTTAGAGAAATTACAAAGCTTTACCACACCTAAATCTCTGAGTGACTTTGCCCAGTTTAGTTACCTTACTGCCTTCCTAGTTGATTAGAACTTAAAACCTTACTTGATAATCTTACCAGATTTTTTTATTTCTTTCTCTTAAAATTTGTTTTGAATTATATCTGAAATACCTTATTAATAAATGATTGACTATGAGCACTTAAAAAGTGAAATCAATTTATCTTTTACATTATGTTTGTCTTTATTTTGAAAGATTACCAGGTTTTATGGAGAAAAATACAATCAAAGAATTACTGGATTAAGAAATTTCAATGGCAGAATTAAAAAATATCAAAGATTACTGTATCAGTAACAATTTCTTTGCCAACCCAATTACTGAATTAACATCAATTCTGTGTAGTCCTATTTATAAATTGTATTGAAGAGTGTTTCACTAATCAGGTAATACAAGCAGTCAGAACAACATTCTCTCTTTCTTAAAGTAATCTACTTAATATAGTAATTTAAATGCAATAAACCAAATATCCTATTCAATAATGTGCAACTTTGCATGAGCTTTTGTTTTTTTTCATATATAATTTTTCTATCTCTACATACACTTAGAGAAATAAAATGTATAGAAAAGGCCATCAAGATTAGGAAAGTGTTTCCCATTATGTGAGAACAGAAGCTGTAAGAAATTTTACAGGAAACCAAAGAGAATGGAACTAATTTGGTATTTTCTTTTGATAAAGCGACAACAGAAATTTCATTTCAAGGAATCATTGTCTGTTTTATTAAGGAAGTTTTTAGAGTGGTAAAGAGCAACAAACCTGCATTTAACCTGCATCTCTTCATGTAATGAGTTGAATTTCAGTACTTATGATATCAAATGTAACTTTCTATCCAATTTTGGATGTTTGTAAACTTTAATTGCCTGATTTTTTTATATCTTCCAGAGTTAGCTTAATGCAGTGCAGCATTGGACAGAAACTAGGACAGGTATGTCATAGTCTATTTTCAGTGTATTTATGCAACCTATGGTAAAATTAAAGAAAGATACTGAATATATTCTATTATACCAGTGAAAAAAATGTAATTACAGTAAATTATTAACATTTAATGTGGGAACTATTGTCCTCCTTGAACTGTCTATATCATTTAAACACATCTTGGTCACAGGAAAATAAACAGTACTCTCCATCCATAGAAAATAAAAGAAATGAATCAAAGCCTGAATAAGTTTAACATGGAGCTTGGCAGTAATTTATATGAAAATCCAATGACTGTTTTTAAATAAGTATTCTTTGAAACTTAACAGATACAGTTTTCCAAAAGAATCATCAGAGCTCTGTAAATCATACATGTTTTCAATAAACATTTGGAATGTAATTATTCTACAATAAGTATCTCATTCAATGTAGTTATATTTAAAAACAGTTGCTGCATAATTCTTACAGATGAAACCAAATGGCCAATATAAATGGATGCCAAAGGTCAATGGTTATGAAGGAAAGACATACACTGTATATATAGACTAGCTCATATTTATATAGATATAATTCCTTCACACACACACATATATAGGCTGAATATTTCCTTCATGCTTTCACATTTTCATCTTTATATATATATATAAATATATATATCTCCTTTCTCATGCATGCATACATTTAGACCATGCAGTGTTTCAATCAAATTTTCTAAAGCAAATACATTTGAAATAAAATTGATACATTAATTAGCCCTTAAAATTCCGATTTTGTTCCCTTTTAAGACATTTTATCTCTAATAGATTTCACACCAAGACTGGTACATTAGAAACACAGTATAAAATCATTTCCCTATAGACTGCAGAAGTCTGTGTATAAACTACAGACATTTGCACTTAGAAAAATGTAAATGTCTTTTTTTTGACCATAGTTGCCCTACAGTCTCTCTCTAAAATAAATAATTTTAGATTGTTTCAGCCATCTCAGTATTCAGAGATTATTTCCGCAAACGGCCCACTGTGCTCCACTGACTAGAACAGCAGCCTATAGTAATAAGTTCAGAAGTAAAGGGGTGCATTTCAAGCCCATAATTTAGACTCTAAACTCCTACAGTCAGGGAATCATTTGTTTGATATGTCTCTGTCTGCACTGCTAAGAGAATTTTAAAGAGTAATCAGAAAAAAAAATTAAATTCTTGAGTTCTGTAGGAAAAAATATCTCTACCCAAAAATCTATATCAATCTACAGTGAAACACCTACAACTGAAAACCAGTTAAATTCAGTTAAACTATTTTTTATAATTTATAAATATTGTTCTTGATGTGAATTTACAGCAAATAGCTATGCACTAAAGTGCAAAATACGCATCACTGATTTTGAAATAATTGGGAAAATGAACCACATCTTTATTAATCTTTTATATTTTGTCGAAAGTATTTTTATCATGGGAGTATGTCTTGGTGAGAGAAGACTTTATAAAATGAATGTTTACTGAAGAAAAACATCCTAGAAAAATTTTGGCTTCTGCTTTCTCCAGAGTAAAGCACTCCTTATTATCAAGGGAATACAGGTTAGATCTCATTTTTGATTACAAGGAGTCTATTTATGATATGTCAGAACTTTCTCAATCCGACAATGCAACTTTGATTTTATTAATTTTTTGCTCTACCTTGTTCTATGTCGAGAACTGATGTGTTTCAGCCTTTAGATGAAACTTGATTATAATAATCACTGTTCCTGACATTCCATGTGATGAGGTGACAGGAATTGCCCACTGGAAAACACTGGGAATTAGCTTCATGGGGAATATTTATTCAGCCACAGTGTGTTAGAAGTCTAGATGCATTACCCTGGCTGAGATACAATAATTTCCCTGAAGTGAACCCCAGCCATAAATCCTGCAGACATACCAGTATCTTCTTACTCATCTCACATTCCCAGCAGGACCTGCTGAGTTTATCTGGCTCTACAGTTTCTGTCTGGCATGAAGCATGGCCAGGAAAGGCACAAAGAATGTCAGGGCTCAATGGGATCTGACTGAATAAAGGTTTGAAGCCACTTGTTGCCAGCACCCTTCTTAAAAAAGGAAAGAAAAAAAAATAATCCCAAACAGTAATGACTGAAATATGCTGTGCACAAGTGTCTAAATTGAAGATAAATTGAGCCCTAAAACTTGGGGGAATGTTGCAGGAGGACCAAGATAGGAATGAGGCCAAGGGTGAAAAATAAAAAGCCCAAAGGAATAAATAAATCCCTTGTTCAAGAAGAAAGGGTTCTGATTGTTTACTCACATTGAATCCAAATGGAGTTCTCCTAAATTTTCACCCCTTTTTTTGTTGCACAACTGTGTACTTTTATGGGAAAAAAAAACCACCCCAAACTTAGCGAAACAACTCAATATGATATTCTTTTGCTCTTTTAACAATTGGGAGTTATCCTGCTAAGAAGAAGCATGTTAGATCCAGTACGTCTGTAAGTGTACCACATACAGTTCTTAAACAATCAATCCCCCCTAAAACCCCTCATGTTTTACCACAAATGAGAACCTTTAAAATTACCAGAAAAATCTGCCAATCCTTCAAGTGTCTATCTTGGATTCTGGGACTGGGACAGCTAAATGTACTAGTCATGTTGCAGATTCCACAGAATATTTAAAATGGATTGCAAGAGACTTTATTTTAAAGTTATAAAGCTTTGGCTTTATAAGGTAGTTTCTTCAAAGATTACTACATAAAATATTAATGGTCTGTTCTGTTGCTTCTAAATAGGTAGTAAATCATTGAGCTCTCTGGCATGATGTTACATACTGTAACAAGTGCATGTTTGCATAGAGAGCTCTCTGGAAGGGGGGAAATATCAGGTCAACTCTGTGAATTTATAAATAGGTTCTGTCTAGAAAAAAATAATAGAAATTCCATTTCTATTCCTGAATTTTCTTCTACAATTTTCCTTATTCTCAACATTGTTGAGTAACCCTTTTAGAACCCTTTTCAAGCTATTTATGAAATTAGAGAGGAATGCAAAGGGTTACTGCCTGGTACTGCTTGAAAGAATTCCCTCAGGTCTTGCCATAGAGTCGACACTAATTTCATCTTAATGAGTTACCACTCATCAGCTGTGCAACGGGAGCTGACTGTGCATATTCTTCCCTCACCTGAGGTCTGAAATAAGGTGTGTTTAATCTAAATTATGCTCATTACTACCTCTAGCTCAAGTTAATGGGTTTTACTTTGCAATTTGGAAGGCCTGTAAGCATAAACAAACAATGCATAAGATTATACTACAGATACGCTAAGTCCAGCAATTAAAGATTTTATACAAACCCCAGAACTGCACAAAAAGACAATAAAAGCTTCCTTTATAAAGTTCATATAAACTTTTCTATACTAGATAACAATGCAAAATGCAACCATGATAAATTTATTCAAGTTTCAGTAAAATTGCATCCTACGGTTCTAAATGACTCCTTTCTGGAGAAAAAAATAATAGCACACATAGTTCATTAAGATTCAGGGTAATATATTTGCTTTGAAATGGTTAAACATTGAAAGAGGCATATGCTTAAACAAACCACTTTAACGAACTGGAATTTCTGTATGGCTGAGGGTTGACTTGATCCTGGTAAGATGAAAAAAGTGAACAGGAAATATGATAAGGGAAAACTGTATTTTAGTACTAAAAAGTAGTAATACAGCGGCTAAGAATCTTAACTTTCAAGAAATTGTGCAATTCCAGTGTAATTTTCTTCTTTAAAAGTTCATGTAGGATACATTTTTTTCCTTTATGAAGGCACCATGCCAAGGATGATAAAAAGTGCCAAAGAAATTCCTTAAGTTTTTATTTTTTTTGCTCAGGAATTAGAGCAGTGAGGATGTCTTGGTGCATCAGATCTCAGGAAAGAGTGAGACGGTTTGCCATGTTTCTTGGACTTTATGTTAATATAATTAATTTGTTGTACTAAATTCCATGGAAGCAGATTTTCATAAAGCTGAAATAAATGAGAACAGAATTATAAGATTGTTTATGATTTCTGAGTTCATATTTGTATTAAAAAAGATGGAAGAGATCATAAATACGAATATCTTCTGTGTCTAGTACTCTTCACTGATGACCTTGACAAAGCACAAGATCCCTTAAAAAAAACAGATGAAATTCATACTTTTGACTTCCAACACACACAAAAGAATTGTTTGTCATGCACATGTAAGGGTTCCTAACACAAATTTTAAACTCTGATATATTACATGTTTATCATATAAATTAACTTTAGCTTGCATAGCTATTAATTCAGATAGTTTAATGGTGATATCAGAATGACAAAGACCCTGGAAAAAGGCAAAGTGTTACACATTGTTTAATTCTTGTAGGGAATTGAGAGCATGATAAATTCCATTCCTGTGTGTCTGTTTTAACAACTGTTGATAATGTAGATAACAAATGTAATAACTTTGGGAAACTGGACAACGGAGAGGAGAAAGAATGAAATGCAAAACACATTTTTCTTAGAGTGCTTTAGCAGGTGCTTTTATTCAAACATGAGTGCATTTACATTTCTTTCAAAGAACTCAATCTGCTTTCCAACTTCAGTGCATGTTTTGGTGAATTGGGGGTTAATGATACATCCTATTCAATTGACTTAAAATATATATAAAAAGTAGGATGACATGAGTCTTCTTAAGCTGCAGCATTTTTGTGAATCAATATTCTTCCCAGAGCAAGGTCTATTGACACAGACAAAGGGAAATCACTGTTCAGTTGACCTGAAAGTAGCAAAGCAGCACCTCAAAGGAGAAATGGGGATAACTAATTTCAGATTAGCCACTTATGCCAGATCTTTTCAGCCAGACAAAACCTCAAGCCTGACTGCTTCTGACTACTCATTGCATATGTGCTATGTACTATATGTTAGATGAAGTTGTAAAAGCAAATTTTACCCAAATGCAGATGTTGGGGCTCTTTTTCCAGCTGAGGTTCGGTAGCTTGCACTTCCTCTCTGATGCAGATATCTTGTTCAATCTCCCAATCCTTATGGATCTACCCAGATAGAAAAATCTCTCCTTTACTGGTAATTTTCACTCTCATCCACTTCAATATTCCCCTTGCATGCTTGTCCTCTCTGGTTCTCTTAGCTGCTTCTTGTGTTCTTGTTCTGAGCTTGAGTTCTTTGTGTTGTGAGATGTGAAAGGAAGGACACCACATTCCACATTCCTGTTTCATTGTTCCAGACCCTGTCAGGCAAACATTATTCTCTACATGAGATGTTCATCACTGGTTGTGAAGATGTTCATCACTGGGTTCTTGTGAAGCCTCTAAATTCTGTTTAACACTACTGGTGATTAAGATGACACTCTTGACCCTGTGATGAGCCTTAAAGGACCCTTGAAGTTTAGGGAAAAAGTTCAATACGAAATAGTATACAAAGGTGACACAAATATATAAAGTATTTATGACTTATGAAACCTTAATAAAAATATTTGTGATGGTATTCTACTTCTCCCAGTCATTAGGCTTACAGATAGATTTTTTCAGGTAGTATTTGGTGTATAAATCTTTACACTAAAACATCAGAGACTTTTTTTTTAAAACCTAATATACCTGTTCATACTAATTTAGAGCTGAACATAAATGATCCTTTGGTCATCAGTGAAACTGAAGAGTGAATGTCTATGGAAAAATGAGTCATGTTTTATTTTACAATCTGAGGATTTGAGCAAATTTTCAGCTGCAACACCATATTCTGCCTGCAGTTTTATAATTTCCTGCTTTAAAGTAGAGGGAGAAATTGAAGAGAGAAAGGTTCTCCCAGTAGGCTTGGTTTGACAGTGTCTTTAATACTATTGTTATTGTATAAGTCAGAGAGAAATCAAAGCAACTCTCATGGCTTCCAGGACTGACACTTAGGAAATGCCTAAAAAAATTTCTCTGCAGTTTCTGAGGCAATAAATACAGAGCCTCATAATGCAGATTTTACAGAGCAGTTTTCTGAGTAGCAGCATGCTGGGGTTTTGACTTTATAGCAGGATAGGGATCACTTTATTTTTCAGTAGTTTACATGCCAGCCATATGGTTAAACCATATATGAATTTAAAAAAAAAAATCAACATTTGAACTACTTTTTAGTTTTTTTGTTCAAGAGGAGCAAAGGGTGAGTCATCGTCTATTCTTCAATCAGAGTTCTAGTACTATTATATTAAAGTAGCATGTCACTTAGCTATAATATTGGAGATCACTACTCTTTCCTTAGTTGAAGGGAAGTTTCATTCATTTATCTTCCACTATAGAGGAGAAAAACCCCTTCAGCCTCTATATAATAGGCTGTGGCAGAAAAAGGCAGGATGCCACTTTACACACGAATATCTTAAACACTGAGCAAAGAAATTAGCCCTACTTTCAGATCCCGGCTTAAAACATGAAAGCAGTTAATTTACATGTATACATTAAAGAAGGATATGCTATACTTTATTGGTATTGACATTCTTGGGATGCAAATGGAATGTACTCTGCTGGATTCAGAGCAAGGATCTGAATCAAACCATCAATAGTTGTCCAAGTATGCAACACAACATTGTCAAGAAGGATTAATTACATTTTCACAGTGTCTGTAAAATGTCCGTGAAATGTCTTCTTTCAATTACAGTTTTTCATACAGTCTGCAAGTAGGCTGCCTGGGAAACAGAAAAAAGGCATTCACAGTCCCACTAGTTTAGTGAAAAAAAGAAAATTATCTACTTTCATTTTTACTGTTTTTATTTGGAAGGATACTTGTTATCTTTTCATCTTTTCCTCCCTTTTTTTTCTTTCCTGTAGGAAAGAATCACTTAAAAAAGATAAATATTTAGGTCATTGTTTTATTATCCTGATTTCTTTTGATCTGTTTTACAGCTCAGTGGTTGGAAACTGTAAAAAGGATATGGAATAAAAAAGATAGGATGAATTAAAATCATCACAGTGGCATTGGTGTGTAGACCAATCCTCTGCCCCAAGTAGTTAATTAGAGATGCATTGTGTAGAGCATTCTTTGCATTTTAGGTGTTCATACACCATGTGAAAAACCCTGCATTTCCTATAGTAATCCTATATATTATAAGTAAACCTAAACTAGATTTATTTAGTGAAGCAAGAGTGTATCATGCAGCTGTAGCATGTGTTTTTATTTATCTATAAAGGTGTATATGCAGGGGAACAGAAATCAGAAGTATAGTATATGCCTCAGAAACATTCTTTGTCCTCTCATGAAGTCCAGACTGGTAGAATTCTTTTGTACCTCAATTCCCAGGGATGACTGCAAAATCCACTTTCAGAAAAGTATTATGCTTATTCCGGGACTTGCTTACAATACAATATTTTTCAAGTTGACCTGTGCAGGATGAACAAAAATTATTTACTGGCTAGACATCTGTGAATGCAGGTGCTGGGGATGAAAAATAACTTCTCAAGATGAACAGCATGTGAGTATAAACACAGCATGAGATGACACCTGGCACTGAGTCATGGTCCTTTGCAGGTGGACACTGAGCAATTATGGTTTGAAATAAGCATTGTAAATAGGCATTGCAGTACACAAATATGCAGAGAAAACAATGCAGCACGTTGATTTTGTATGTATATGCCTTTCAGTCTTGTCATAAAATCCAGGAATGGTTCAGGTTGGAAAGCACCTAAGAGATCATTTTGTTCCAAATGTTCGCCTTGGACGGGGCCATTTTTCACTGGACCAGGCTGTTCAGAGCCCCATCCAAACTGACCCTGAATGTTTCCAGGGGGCACCTACCACCTCTCCGGGAAACCTGTTCCAGTGTTTCACCACCTCTTTGCAAAACAAACAAACAAACAAACAAACAATTCCTTATATTTAGTCTAAATCAATACTCTTATCTTAAAAACATCACCCCTTGTGCTAAAACATCAGACTCTGATAATGAGTTTGTACTCACTTTTCTCGTAAGCCCCTATAAGTGCTGAAAAGCAACAATAAGATCTCCCCAGAGACTTCTCTTCTCCAGGCTGAGCAATCCCAGCTTTCTCAGACCTCTGATCATTTTTGTGACCCTTCTCTGGACCTGGTCTATGAGGTCCATGTTTTTCTGGTCCTGCAGACCCCAGAGCTGGATGCAGCACTGCAGGTGGGGTTTCACCAGAGCTGAGCAGAGGGGCAGAGCCAGCTCCCTCACCCTGCTGTCCCCTCTGCTGTGCATGCAGCCCAGGATTTTTTGTTTGTCTGGGCTGCAATCGTTCACTGCTTGCTCATATGTAGTTTTTTATAGGTATTTGTCCTTCTGGCTCACATGTGGCTGTCATGCTGATGAAATCCCTACCACCTAACAATTAACATGCTGTCATATATCATTAAAATATTTGTCAAGGATGGGCAGAATATTCCTCATATGGATACCAAAGCTGATTTTGCTTTGGCCTATTCCATTCTCAGCCACACCATACATAGATGAAACATGGCACTACTAAAATTCATAGGTGAAACATGGTACACCGGAATTCAGTGTTCTGAGCTAGTTATGCATTTTTTGAAAATAATATGCTCTAATTAAATTGATTAACTAGCCATCAGGTAAATATATTCAAGCTAGCTTTACACTGCAGTTGAGCCTAAACTGTCAGCTAAAAACTGGATTAATAGTTTAATCCATACCTGGATTAAATTGTATTTCTAGCTCCTTCAATGTGCCAGTCAGGAAGTGGAAAATGCTCAAGAGCATTAAAAGAAACAGCAGCAATCTTGTTACAGGAGAATATGCTGCTACAAGGAATGAACACTACCTTTTTTCTCCATCTCCTAATGGGAATAGAATAAATAAAATTAGGTGAAGAAATCACTCAAACCTATATAAAAGCAATTTCAACATAATTTTTATGGGGACATCTTTCCAGATGTACATATTTCTCAAGCATTAAAGATGACGAATTTTTCAAGACAGCATTTTAAACTATGTTTTCTCACTTCTCATACACTGGACTTTTCCCACTGACTTAAGAAACCCATTGAAGCTAGTGCAGTGCCAAATGATTTACCTTATAAAATCCAAAGAGTTACCTTCACAATCAGCTAATGAACAGCCACTTCAGATATAGAGTCAGCTTTCCATTTAAAAGCCTCTTGCTCCTCAAAAATTGTGGAGTACAAAAAGAGGCAAATCATCAATCATTTCTTTGCATACACTGTTCCTTAAAGACCAAATTTCTTATTTGATTATTTTAAGAACAGAATAATAGTGGTTCCATTTTTAAGTCTAGAATTATTAAATAAGAAATAGAACATCAATTTATGGAGTAAGAAAAAGATGGAAATGGGAGGAAATGAGGACCTTTAGATCACTATTTAAATTTATTTATTTTATTAATAAGACTGTAATTTATGGATGCAAATCCTTAGAAAGAAGGAGACAGCCAGTGGAATCTGAGGTATTTGCAGCTTGATGAATTTGAATATGTCAGAATCCAAAGTGTGATGGGAATTTTACTTTTCTAGTTTTATTTCAATTCTCAAGCATACATCAACTTTCTTACAATTAGTTGAAGATATACAATCAGCAAAAAATACCATAAGCTATGTTTTCATAGTTCCTAAAACATACTCATATAGAAACCATCTATAATAAATTTTGTGGAAGCTGCACAAGTGGAATATTTAATAACAGCCAAAGCAGTGTAGCAATACAATAACTGCATTTAGACAGAAAATGCTGTATGTACCATTGTATGTTTGTGTGTTAACAGAGCCTGTATGAAAGTACCAAAGTCTCACAAACGTGTCTTTTTTGCCGTTTTGATACCTGTTCAGATCTCTGGCAGCTCATGGATCTCCAGGTATTAAGCTTGGCATTTATAATCTGCATTTGATTAGAAGCTCAAAAGCTTTGGAGGTTTTCAGATGTGGATCTCGAAGACACTGACACTGCCCCTTAGGCTGTTCTCTAATCCCACACAGTGACTCTCAAATTATAGATAGGTATTTTTATCATGTCAGATATATCATTAACTAATCATTAGATACAATAAAACCATAATGGAATAGATTTCAGATGATTGCAGAGATGGATTTTTTTATTTGTCTGTCTATATTTCATTCTATAAGTACCTAGAACAAGAACTGTTGGCCTTTGACTTATCTGAAAATTTTGTGCTCTCTCAAGCCTTTCCAGGATAAGGAATAGCAGTGAATAAATAGATTGAAGGGAAATGTTAATGGAGAGTCATCAATTTTGAGAAGTTATTGGCATAATTTTCTTTTGGACAATAGTTAAGTCCAGCAGTTTTGCATTGCTGTTGCAATCACATCCATTTCCACATCTCCAGATGGAGCTGCCGCCCTCCACCCGTTGCTATGGAGCTCTGCCTGTTTTACTGCATTGTTTGCAAAAGGGAAATAAGGCCCAGGAGTTTTAAAAATCTTCATGAAACTTCTGACACAAAAGAAAGTGCTTTCTTACCTCTATAAGAGCTCATGTTTTGACAGAAAGTAAAACACATTTCCAGTAAGTAAACATGTATTTTGGCAAGTCTGAATAGGACAATCTAATTATGAAGTGCTCACAAACCAGCCAAATCCCAACTTGTAATGTTCAAAATGGCTAAAGAATATTTATGGCTAGTTACACAGTCCATTTTAAAATAAAACAGGCCGTTATTTCCATTATGATTTATTTTACATATATTTATGTCAATATCAGGTAAAAATGGCAAGTTACATTACTTTTCTTATGAGTCTGAGAAACTCTGTGCATCTTTTATGAGTGCTTCTTTCTCAGCCTCCATGAACTAAGAAGAAACATCAGATATTGAAGATTGTCATGTACATTTGTGTGTCATGTACAGCCTCTGAAGAGTATCTTGCATTATTTCTGAAGCTATTCTCAGACTGGTCTGTTCCCTGGTTTAGAACCTGGCTGTTTCTGGCTTGATCAATCTGTCAGAAAATATCATGATCTCCTTCCAGCCTATACAGTTGTCTTTGATCACAAACATAGTTTAATTTCATATGTACGTGTTGAAAATTAGGTCTTCAATCCCTTTACATTTCTGTGACTGTTACAGTACAACCTGTATGTACACCCTGTTAATTAATTCTTTACATATTTAAAACAGTTTTGGTGTGGGTTTTTTTGTTTTTTGTGGTTTTGTTTTTTGGTTTTTTTTTTTAATGGGAATAATTTTCTTCACATTTTTCAAAATCAGTTGCTTCTGTGAGCTAAGAAAAATGTATCTGAATTTTATATACATATGTGTGTATATATATATATATATCTGATGAAATTATCTGAATAAGATCAGAATTTCAGGCTATGGCAACTGCACACAACTTAGGTGTAGTGGAACACATTTCTGCTCAAGAAAAAGATCCTAGAATTCCCTTAGAAAACAAAAAGCTTTGAATGTTGTAAGTGGTCTTTAGACTATAATTTCTAAAGATCTCTGCTGTTGAAGTATCAACAGACTGTTATATGAGTCTAGGAGTTCTAGGCAGGTAACTTTTTCATAAAATATGATCACATAGATCAGTTTTTTATGAAGGCCACAACGGCCACCTTGGTGTCAAACAGATGGGAGCTCTTCCAGAGGAATATTCCAAGTATGACTAAGCACAGATTTATGGACACAGCACAGGAGGTGTACCAGGGCAGCGATGGAATGGTATGGGACCTTGTTAGCTTGTTAGTTCCAATTAATTTATAATATGTGTTTTGAGAAATATGTATTTTACAGGTGTGATGCACAAAAGCATCGGGAAGAAACATATAACACTGAGTGCCAAGACTCATCAAACACATGCCTGGAAGACAAAGCACCAAATTAGACCTTGCCTCTTTTTCTATGTAGCTGAAAACACTGTTTTTTCAAAGGCTGGTGTAGAAGGTCAAAGGGTTGCACAAACTGGAAGAGCTTATAGGGAACTGGTTTGTTTGGTACCAGCTTGGAAGGTAGGTAAATATCTTAAAGTGTGAAAATTTGTGCAGCCTGTTTAAGGAGTTTTGATTTAGGGTTTTGTTCTAAATGCATGGTATTTAACTTGAAGGAAGCTATCTGGGCAAAGGGAGCAGACTGAAGGTTTTGAAGCTAGGATAGAGCTGTTAAAAAAATGATCTTTGGTACCACGACCCAGATTTAGCAAAGAATTGTGTGAATCTGTATTAAGATAAGCGATACCTAGCAGCCAGAAACCCAAGAGGGGGGTACTCAAGGAAATAAGGAAAGGTCAGAGGTTCAATTTGCACAGCAACTGTGAACTCAAGCTTGAGCAGAGCTTAAAACGTGAGTCTTTTGTATTTAATTCTGTTTCAGCATGTGACCATATCGTATGCTTCTATTTTGTCACAGAAGAAGGAAATTAAGAATACAAATCTCTGTTATACAATAAAATAGAGGGTTTTGTGCTGGTTGAGTTTTCTGTTTGTTGTTTGTATTCCAGAAAATTATGTTTGCATTTCTTTTTTCATTAGAAAGTTTGTTCTGATCCAAAAGTAAGGATAGTATTTTTGAACAAAAAAGACAATTTTCCATTACGAGTATGTATTCTGTGACTTTGAAGACTCTCCATATAGAATTGAAATTTGATATTTTCTCGGAAATAAACTGGATCTAATAGATAGCTCAGACTGTAGTTATAGATCATATACAAAATTATTAGTTGAGATTTTTCAGACTTGATCTGCAGGTAACCCTTGCCTTCAAATTCCATTAATTTTTTAAAGATGCATTAATATGAACATGTAGACTTACTTAAAAATAAATTAAATGAACTCATGCAGTAAGGATGATGCATAGAACAAAAGGTAGCTGGCTGATGTATGTGATAGGTTTTCTCTTTAAAACTCCTTTTATTCACCAGGGGTACATAAATGACGAGATGATTTTGTTGGTGTGGAGTCATAGCTGACTGGAAAGTTATGATGTTTGAAAAAAAAAAAAAACAAAACAAGACTAATCATTTAAAGTTCAACACATAATTTCTGGGGGGAGGAAAAAAAAAAAAAAAAGCTGTTGGTTGAAAAATGTTCCTTAGTCATGGCAGCTAGCTCACATTTCTCGTAAGGAAAGATAATTTGAGTCATTTGTAGTCTTGTAATAACCAACACCACTGTTTGTTCTGGAAAATTCTGAGCACAAGTAAACCTTCTGTAACTACTTTATGAATAATCTTGTTTCACTGAGCTCTATGTTAAATTTATTTAGCAACAGTCATTGCTCAATTTGTGAACAGTGATCCTTCGTCACTGAGGATGTTGAATTTTCAGTGTTTATCTTTTGAAGGTAGATAGAGATCTCCACACAAATCTGTCTGCCCTCAACTGGAATGGGATGGCTCTTCCTTTTTATTCCAAAGGCAATGTGAGTTTCACACTTTCGTGTGACTTTCACAAGACTAAAATCAGAGAACCAGTAAATCCGCAGCACTCAAAAATGCGAGAATATTATTTATTGGAAATACAGTAGGATTTAAAGCCATTGTTGTCATAAACTTCAATTATGATATATGACAAGCAGACCTGAGCAAACATACAGATCAAAACATTTAGATAGAAACATACTGGATGTATACAGGACATGTTGGCTGTTGACTGCAGAGCTCAACTCAAGTAATCGGTTTCAATCTTAGAGAAATTACTCCTAATTAAAATTGCGTTTGAGAGAAGTATCTATTTTTGACAGATTCTGGGTTCAGGGTCTCACTGGTGACAGGAAATGTCGAAGTTAAGTTCGGGAATTCCCAAATAACTTGGCAGGAGTTTTCTGTGACTGTACCTCCTCTTCTCCCATTGTAAGGCAGAATAAAACATGTAAAGGGTAGGCACATGCCTGAGTATTATGAATGAATTATTGCTATAGCCCAAGTATTATTCCACGATCATGATGAAAGTAGAGGCTAAACACCTTAAACAATGTGAGACATAGAGCACATATAGATCACATAAAGATATTTTTCTCAATGCACTTACTGCACTTTAAAAACTACCTTGATAGAAGAATAATGAAATTCTCTGAAAACCAATACCCAAAATGTTGTAAGGCCCTACAGTATTTTCTGCTTCATTGCATTTCATTGGAGGCATCTCCTGAGCAAGCATGATCCTGCTGAGCTGCTGAATGGACATGGGTATTCCCTAATGGTCCCCTGAGAGAAGGAACATTGAAGAGAAGTGCTTGCACAGCAGGTTTGTAAAGGACCAGCTACATGGTTTATGATGAAAGAATGAGAACTGGGTTTTGTAAGCACCAAAGTATACCAGCTCTTCCCTGAGGAAGCAGGCATTTAGCTATGTTTTCAGTCATGAAGCTTGCATGAGTGCCTGGATTAATATCTCCATATGTTCTTCCTCATCCAGATCAGTATGAACTCCAGGAGAATTTCCAAGAAATCTGGAAACTGTATAGGGCCAATGTAAACCAAGTACTTAAGGTGCCAAGAAACTGCAATCTTGTCCAGATCCATACCACACCCTGCATATGGGTTGTGTCTAAATAATACAGTGTAGGCCTAAATATATTTCTTAAGGAGTTGCATATGTCCTTTGGAACAGAACATTCCATCATCTATTCTTCTATTCCTACCGTGCTGCCCAATAGATGTTGATGGATAAAGAAATTTATTTAATAATAAAGAACTAATTCAAAGTTGAACTCTCTATTTTTTACAAGCAAATCAAGAAAGTCATAATTTCTTAGTAAGCAGCAAAAAAAAAAAAAAAAAAAAAAGAAGTCCTCCTCACATACTTCTACTCCAAGCTATACTCATTATTCATTTTAATTCAAACCACCAGCAATACCTTAATGGTTCAGCATCAAGACTTTTTTTTTGTTTCGGAATTGTCCCCTATGGCTTATTCTACACTGTACAGCATCATGCCAATTCTGATGCTAGCAACACTCCAATAGCTTAATGTAGAAAAGAAAATGAAAGGTGTATCTAGTTTTCTCATTCTAATCAGTATCAGAGACCTATTTTTGAAGGAAATATCGTGGCTGCCTAAATTATATTGCTGCGGTTGGCAGCAGAGGATGGCCTCAAAGGATGAAAACTAGATTCCTTACAGAGCTAATGAATCCAGGAGAGAAATTCCTGAAAGATAATAACGTGCTCCACTCGTCATATTGAGGTTCTGAGACAAGACAAGAGGGATTTTGGAATATAACCCTTGAAAAGCTTGTGGTGTGGACAGAGCACCATCAACATTAACTGTACTCTATAAAACTACTGTGCTGATTTACTCTCTAATATAGGCATAGCCACATATAAAAAAAATAATCTCCATTATTCAAGTGCTATCTGAATTGTGTGGAATATGTGAAGCAGGACTTGATGTCCTGTTCTGTGGTTGAACAGAGAAGGGAACTGACCACCTTTTTTCCAGTGTCTCTACTCTTGTGAAGTCATTCTATAGAGATCTTCCCAATCTCATCCAGATAAGAATTCTCCACAAACTTATAGCAAGACCCTCTCTGGAGGAAACCAGTTCACAGTGGAATAGAGGCAGAAAAGATTACTACCTTGAAATGGAGATCTATCAACTAAAGTTGAAATATTTTATTCACCCTGAAAAATCAAAAGCAGAATGGAGAGAGGAATTATGAAAGGGCTAAGAGTATAATTCAGTAAAAGATAGAAAGCCAGAGAGCAAAAGTCCAGGCCAATGTGTCAGAAGAATGTGCCCCAGGAATATTCTTTTTACAGGCAGGGAAAAAAGCTAATTAATATTAATTTAAGTTTATGTTGAAGTTTTCACTAGTTTATAAATAACATATGACATTAACAATAAAATCAGCATTATGAATCCAAATTTCCAGTTATTCTACATAGGCTGGCACATAAGTCTTCAAACACAAGTTTATTTAATCACAGAATCTCACAGTGCTCCAGCAATGTCATCATTTCTTATGTGGCAATTCTTTCCTTTATTACACTTTTTCAATAGTGCTAGAAATATTCTTTTTCTGCTTCATTCGAAACTAGCAGCTGCTTGTTTTTCAGTTTAAGAGAACGAAATGGCCAGTGTGGCAGCAGGGAGTGTCTATTGTCTGTTTATTAGGTGCAAAGAATCTCAACATATTTCTAGAATCTGACCATTTAAATCACATTCTAAAGTGATTTTGTCTATTGTATTTTTATATCTAAAATATTTCCACATGTGTTCCACATCAAATGTGAGTATCCCTTTTGAAACTGAGAATATATACTATTAGTAAAAGCAAGACTCAAATTGTTTATAAGACCGAGATCCTTGGCTGGTGTACATCAACATAACTATAGTGGTTTCAGTGTAAAACTCGGTTGGTCAAGATCATTTTTGCTTGAGTAGAAAGTATTTTCTTTTATTTCTACATCTTTTCTAGTCATTTAACTAGGCGGATTTGAAATAAAAAAAAAATACCAATTTAATTCCTAAAAATAAGTAGCATTTATAAAATAAAACCGCATTAATATATTTTCATATTTTTCCAAAATGTGTTATTTAATGGGAAAATGCCTTTGTAATTGTTTAATTAAATTGGATAATTTAATGAAAAAATCTTTTAAGTCTTCATATTTTTTGCAATTTCTAAAATCTGTTTTAAACTCCATTTCATACAGGAGAAATCAATTGTGGTAAGTGAGCCCTCCTCAAAAAAATTCATTTTATGTTTTCTTTCTGGCTGTAGATCTGTGTTTGAAAACAGGAACTGGCTTTTCTGAAAAAATATTTTTTCAATGTAGTCAACAAACAGTGGAATTGTATAAAAAATAGAAATTTCTAGAAAACCATGCCTGACAAAACTCCTGCGCTGTTCTGATTTATGCCCCATGGAACCTAAAGAGGTCTAATCAAGCACTCATGGACTTGTAAAAAATATTTGCTTATCATGATGGACACCCAAAGTGTACCAGTAGTGTAGTTTATAATCTGTGTTGCATTAGAAAGAATCTAAATGTTTTACATTGCATGTCACACTTGCATCCTATTAATAGGCACTATAGATTCAGATGTATTTTTAGATTAAGCCTCTTTGGCACTGAGTTTGTCAGAGTAAACAGCTCAATGCATCTGCAATGAATTCCTAATATAATGTGAACAAGGATGAGAAAAGCTGAGGCAGATTAGAGGGATGCAATTCTCTGCTGTCTTGTGAATACTGAGGCCCAAATTTTGTTGCATTATGTGCACTCAATAAGATTGTTTTAAGAGAACAAATTCCAAAGTAGGCATTATTTGATGTTACATCCAATACAATGTTCTCAGGAAGTTTCTGTCCTTTTATATTTATTTTCTTTCTTGTATTCTTCAGAGATAATATAGCCAGGCAAAAGTATAATATAAAATTTAGTAGTATTTATAAAATTTCTTGAAATAATTCACAGCTACAAGTTGCCTCAACCAAAAGAGGTACTTTGCATTGCTTCACAAACTGTGAAAGATTTAAACGCAACCACACATTTTGCCAAAGCAAATACATGATCACACTCTGGATGGAATAGGAGCAATTATACCATGTAACATCCTTTGTCTTTAGCAGGGAGGCCAAGCCCAAGGCAATCCAACAGTTAAACAGCATGGATTTGGTGGAAAATGTGGTCTTTAAGGATTCACTATCCTTCTTCGGCCTAAAACTGTAGACAGAGGCCTATTGTTTTGCAAGTCAAATTTACGTAAAATCATTATATCTACCAAAGAATTGAACATTTTTGGTTATCAAAAGAAAATATGTCAAACTTGATGGCCTAAATGACCTTAGTCACCTGTACAATGGGGAAAGATAGGACTGGTATTGACTGTCATAGCAACAATAATCACAACATAGATGATAATTGTAATGATAATTGTCCTGGTTTTGGCATAGTACAAATGTAAACAAAATTGGAGACAGGCACAGTGAGTACTACTATTATGACTTTTTTTTCACATTCTTCTGAAGGCTGTAAATCTGTCATAAATACTGTCAGAAGTTTTAATATATGTTCTTTCTGTGTCTTTGCTGTGGGCAGTGCTTTCTGATCCAGAAAATAGAGATGAGGAGGGAATTATTCAGGAGCATATGAGTCAATGGAAAGGAAACTATTTTGAAACAGAAAGCAGATTACATGCCAACCAGAAATGTTCCAATCTGCAAATAAATACAGAAGGAAACCCAACAGGTGCTATGACTCAAAGTCTTTTGATGTTTCTCATCTGCATAAAGGATACAGAACAGGGAAACCAGCTGCAAATATGTTAGGTTTACTGAAATACAATATGAGAGGGAGCACTAAATACCAGGCAGTTATCGAGGGTACGGAGAGGGATTTGGGATCATCTTTGGAGAGTAATTGCACAACACATGTTAAATCAACATATGGTTCTACCAGTGGATGGAATAAATAAATCCTTTTAAAAGCAGGCTTAAGAAAAGAGAAGAAATATAACTTAATATATCAAAACTTTATACAGGTGGGGGGAAAAGGCCACATAAAGAAACAAAAAAGGAATGAAACTGCTGACTCCACAAGCAGGTTACATGGTTGTGGAAATTATAACAGTGGCTAGAAAGATTTTCTTCACATTCATTTATATAAATATAGGGTGGACGGACAGGAAAGTTGGATTATTTATTTATTTATTTATAAAAGCAAATATTGTGACCTTTTGTAGAATCACTCTTAATTTGAAAGGTTGACTAAGTAATTGAATTTATTATTCTTGTTCATGCTGTGCAAAAGATTAAAATAAAGATTGATTAATCCTATGGTACTGATAAGAATTAATTGCCAGTAACTTCAGTGAAATATTTTGGCTAAAATAATATTTCAAATTTTCAATATACTTTTTTAAATTCCATCAAAAATTAATTATGGAATTTCTTGTACAAGAATTTTCATTTCTATTTCATGTGTGTTTATGACATACTTTTTTGTCATAATTATTTAATGCTATATTTATGACTTTTCCACCTGCATGAGAGTATATCGGCAATTTTTAAAAATTGAACAGTGAAATAATAAGATAGCAAAGTGTTTATTCCATTGTCTTTATAACTTACCCTCAGAAAAAAGGTCCATGTCTATTGACATAGTTTGTAAATTCAGTTATTTGTTTAACAAAAATTACCTAGTCTGTGCTTTGCTATGGTTAAGCTCATGTTCAAACATTATTACAGCACTCTATAGAGGAGGCAATGGCTAAAAAAAAAAAAAAAAATCATAAGAAAGCACTATAATTGTTTTAGCAAATCGAAAAATATTATTGTGATGACACTTGTAGTTAATGGATTTGATTAATGACGCTTTAAAGACTATAGACTCATACAATTGCCCATATCGGAAGGGGCTGTAAATATCATCTAGTTCCAACCTCTTTGCCATGAACAGGGACATCTTTCACTAGACCAGACTGCTCAGAGGTCCATCCAACTGGGCCTTAAAGATGAATTGAACTAAATCTTAAATGTTTTTATTTAAAACCAGCTGAGAATTAAACTACAAACAAGACCCTCCTCTCCCCTCTGGTGTGAGAGGGACAAAAGCAAAGACTATTGATTGAGGCAATTCCCTGAAAACAATAAGCCATGGGATAAGCAAAGAACAATAAAAGCAACAATATTAACAAAAAAGTATACAAAAGAGAGGGATGATTTACACATAAAAATGTGCTCGTCCTCATGACCCAACTCCACCTGGCAATCCAGGCAGAGACAAAACGATGGACGCTATCACAGCTGGTGCCACACAGCCTCCTGAACAAAGGAAAAAGTGTTGGATGCCACGGCAGCTGGCATTCCAAGCCTGAGGCAAGAACAAAATAGAGATGGACGAACCCCCAGAAGCTGGATTGGGTGCTCCATGCTGCTCCAGAGGCCCTTCCAGCCCTGGTGGCTGTGGAGTACAGGCAGGGCAGGGCTGGCCTTGGCTCCCTTCCCTGCAATGCCCATGCACTTGGCTGGAATCACACTCGGGCTTGCCTTCTCCCAAGGGATGGGAAGGGATGGGAATCTTAGTGGAAGAGGGGCAGATTCACAGCACTGGCAGCTGGCAACTTCTCTCCCCTACGCCACTGTAGGAAAACTAGGAGGATAACCAAAAGGAAATCCACTTTGGAACTTACCTCTGTAGGTCATCTGATCGAAACTCATTTCTCCCACTCAAAGCGTTACCAGCTTCACAGTTAGATCAGCTTACTCAGGGTTCTGTCCAAATGGAGTCTGAGTCATGTTTTTTCCACAAGGATATAAATTTTCCCAGATGCTTTGGGCAACCCATTCCAATGTTTGAGCAGCTTCATTGTGAAATTTCCCTAATATCTAGCAAGAATTTCTCTTACTCAGTACCTATTTCCTTATTTTTCCTTTTTTTTTTGTCCCCTGAAGTAAAAACATCCATGAATCTTTTTTTCTGCCAACACCCCCCAAGGAAAACCCAAGAACCAACTAAACAAAAACCCCAAAAATCCTAAGCCAAAAGCTTTCTTTCATCATATATTTTTAAATAAAACCACTATACCTAGGTCATAATATTTTCCTTCACTGAAGATTTCCTACCAAACTGTGGCATAATACACATGGAGCATGTCTTTGCCACAGACAAGGCATGCATATGTCACAAACTGGAAAATCTTAAATATTATTTGAACTGTTGTCAAGGAAGATAAAACAAGACAAGTTCAAAACTAACAGCAGTAAGTTTATGTCTGTGTTCAAGAAGATATCTTAGGGAGAAAAAAAGAGGATACCAAAACTTCAGTAATCCTAAATGAAAGGAATGAACACTTAGTAGGGAATCTTGGAGCTCTTCACGCTGATGTGTGGAATTTGGTTCAAGATACTGTTTGTAGGAAGATACGTGGCAGAAAACATGAAGAGAAGCAGCCCTAAACAATTTTGAATTTAAAAACATTCTAACAGGAAAGTTTGTTAGTCTTCCAAATGTACATAGAGTTTAGAATATTATTACAGCTAATAGACATTCTCTTCAGTAGAAAAGTTTAGTTTTTCTCTGAAGATCAAAAAAAAAGGGAAATAAACTTTTTTTATAGGGAATCTCACAGCAATATTCATTATCAAAATCTCAGATTTCTATAAGAAAGAGGACAATTCTCCTGGGTGAACAATTTTTAACCAGTCTTGTCAGTGTCACTGTCGCCATAAATGCCCTTTGACTACATTCATCTTGAATGAGGCAGGAAGCTAAGCTCATTTCTTGTTAAATAGTTAATTCTTTCCTAATGTCACTGTGTTTTATTTCTTTTGCCCCTCAGTTATTCTCTTAGATCTTTGGATATATTGTTTTAATATGCAGAATGTGAAATATTTTGGATCAGATATTATTTACAGTTAGAATGGTCAGGAACCCCAGATGTTCATTAACAACAAAAATGAACTTGGTTGTCTTCTTTATTCACTGTTATAACCGAGAAATGATTAAACTAGTCCAGATGTGTCTATGCCTTTAATTCCATCTGTGTCACAGACAGTAAGGCTCTGGTCATCAACAAATTATTGCATATTAATCTCCAGAGCCTTTGATGTTACTATTTGTCCGATACTCTGTTAAAATACACATTTGTTCTCAACCCTTTCAGTAAATCCTGAGGATTTAACTAAGTATTTCTTAACATTCATTAATTGTGGAAGTTTTTTCCCTGTTGCTATGTATGTTAATTAAAGGAAAATATTTTAAAAAATTTAGATGAAGAAACGATGAATTTCATTCCCAAAGTCTTTATGGGAAGAGAAATAAATACAATCCTTGCAAGAGCTTGCAGACTTGAAATAGATCCTTTGCTCTGAGATGTATGGAGATATTGTTATCTTTATAATTTCTGATACTAAAGACCCCCAATTTGTAAACTAGGTTTGATTTTGTCTTTGTCTGTCTGTGAAATATTTTATTAAAAGAGAAATGTATTAGTATTGCTTTACTTCACTTCTTAGAAGAATGTTTCTCAACAGTAAAACCTGTGATGTATGCTCACCATGTGTAAAATACGGTTAACTACAGTTGTTTAGGTTTAACTAGAATAAAATCTAGTGAGAGTCAAACAAGCAGAGTTAACTATTTAATTTTATAAATTTTGGATCAGACAAATAAATGGATAAGGGTTTAGCAGAACTTTTCTGTGCACTGATGTTATTCAGTACTCAACAGAGCTTAATCAAAATACTTTCTAACTAGTAGAGATGGAATTTCAAAAATGGGTAAATCTACAGGTCATTCCCAGAAGTATGTTTCAAGCAGTGCAAGTAAGTGCCATTTCTTCTTGTGAGATGAATCCTTAGATCAAATTTTTCATGGGTGAATAAAGAAATTTACAAAGAAGGTAATATTACACAGCAGTATTTAAGTCTATGTCTTTTGGAATAGTTAAAGTTGAAGATTTATAACAGCATAGTCTTCTCTAAGGTTATTAAGGAGTGATAGAACCTTGGTAGCTCAGTGTTATTCAGAGATACTAGAGCTTTTCCATACTCCCACTGCTTCTCAGGCTCAGAAAAGTTTGGGACCTTCAACTTTTGTATATGATTTATGTAGGCTAACCCCCAAGTTTTCCAAATGTTCACTGGATTTCCCCTTCTTCCCTGGGAGCCAAATCTCAATGAATTTACAAGGTCTTTATGTTCCACTGCCCTGAGATCTATGTTGGAAGATTTTTTTACTACTGACTTGGACTGATGAAAGAACATAGACCGAAAGAACAGCAGACTTATATTCCATCTTGGAGAGACTGAGTCCAATAATATGTCTTCACTGAAAATATGCATTAAATAAATACATTGTTAGCCAGCACAAAGTAATATAGAAAAGAGAACCATCATCTGGGAAAGACTGAGATTCAGTTATTAGTTTCTCACTAAGAAAACATGAATCAATATCAATGCTGGTATCCATGTTAGTTGATCAAATATTCTCTTGAAATCAAACTATTTTTCCAGTTCCACACCCTACCAGTAACAATAAACTTGTTATTTCTGTGACCTCATTAAAGGTCTAATAGCCAAAATCTGGCACTGAGAATATAAAAGGATATATGAAGTAAATGAGGAAATATACTTCAGCAAATTCATAAATACACGAATTTGAACAATGCAAACATAAGTATTAGAGAGCAGTAAATTACATTTTTGTCAGTAAACTTAATATTTGCAGCAGGAACCTGTATGACAACCTATAAGCTGAAGTTCATTTTTTTTCTGACTTTAAATTTAATGCAAATCATCTACTGAGCTAGTGAAAGTGCATCTTTAACATAGCAAAGAGTAATTTTAAAACTGTACATATGACCTCCAGATAACTGAGATTTTTACTTAAGGTTGTCTTTGATCCTTGGTGTCTGTCATGACAGATCAACCAGGAAATGCACTGGTTAATGCACTTGAACTTTCCATTAATGCTGACAGCTGAATTGCTGCTTCCTAAAATTTATGGTGTTGACAAGCCTTTTTAGCTTCTTATTCTCCTAGCACAAACATTTAACAAGTTGGATGAATTGATGCAGTTCCTTGGCATATTCCTCCTCTTGTTCCTCCTGCTTTCACACAAAATCCTTTTTTTTGTGAAAGTTGCCACAGATTTTCCACATTTTCGAGTTCTCACATGTCAACCTCATTCTCGTCAGGATCCTGAAAAGCTGGAAAAGTTCCTTCACCTCAAGACTCATGTCAGTGGCTTTGTCACATGATTATTGAATGAACCAATGCAAAACCCCCGAGTGAGGGTAGTACTGCTGGACTTAAATTTGAGACTATATTTTCCCTTGTCTGCTCTTACATAGTCAATTCTCAAAAGCTGTGTCCCATTCTGCCTTGGAATTCCTTTTTAAAAATTGTCTTAAGGTAAGATGATGCCAAAACAATCTTATTGATGCTCCATATTTTCCCCTTGGCTTACATTGGTGACAATACTGTAAAAGGCTCTTTGATAGCTCTGGGAAGTGACCAAGTCTGGGTAGGTTTCTGACTGGTTTAGGGAAACGCTTCCAGAGCCAATTGTAGTGGTTCTTGACATGGTCACAAACTGGTGCTCTGACAAAAAGTCTCACAGCCATGGGGATAAGTCAAATTCTTCACCCTCATTTTTCCACATCTCAGCACTCTGATATTTCTTTTGTCTACTCTAAGCATATGAACATGTGTGACAAGCACTAAGCCAAAGACCTTCCTGACCCTCGATGCTTAGAGGTGGATCTCTCTCTTCCTTTTCATCTTTTTCCCCAAACTGACTTGGTATCATCTTTCCAGTTCTTATATTCCTGGTAATTAGTCAATTATGGGCATATTGATCCCGTTGGTTATACATCTTCCCAGAGATATGGCTTTGGTGGGATAAGCCTCATCACATCTGTAGTTTCCACACAGAAACACAGCCTTCCTTCCTCTGGAGTTTGCTCCTTGCCTGGTGACAGCACACAGGTTTGTCATGCAATATAAGTGAGACCAGACTCAGCTTTGTGAAGGTAGGGGTGTTTGCAGCATGAATGATGCTATGGATGGGCTACATGATAAAGAAGCTCCTAAATTTTGCCCTTTGCCTTCCCTTCATCTATCAAGGAAGGCACTTAAGAACGGCAAGAACTATGCAATAGGGCTGGTCTGAGTTTGGTCTTGATGCTTCTGCAAATGCCAAAGTGATATAAATAGAATATGCCTGCCCAGAAATGGACTTGACTTGAACACTCAGCAGCATTTTCTGCCTTTTATTTTCCTTAAATAAACTGTGCTGTAACTTTGATTGTAAAAGAGCTGTCTTTTTAGATTAATGATCTGGCCTCAGCCACATTTTTTCCAGTAACAACTGTTCCAGCAGTAAATAAAACACTTGCAAGACAGGAACAAATCTCATTTTGGGCTGGGGTGTTTATCTAAAGTAACCTTGGTGTGCCAGAGCTATGATCTGTAGCGTACTTAGGGCAACACAGTGTTTGATCTCTTGCCTGAGAAATCATTCCTTATAGCACCTTGTTTGCAGCAAAGGGTAAACTGCTTCCTGGCTTGTTGTGCTAAGAAAACAGTTCCATCTCACACATAAATTGACCATTACCTTCTTTTAAATACAGAGCTTTCGAATAGTCTGAAAAGACCAAAATTACAGAGCACACCTAGGACCTGCCCTCTGTCCTTGTCCAAATCAAACTTCTAAATCCTTCTTCTCAAAGGTTGCAGCACACTAAGGATATTTTTATAGAACACCCCATTATGTGACTAAGAAAATATCTAAAATTATGTAAAATCATAGGTGCTTATGAAATCAACAGTTATTATTCTGGCCAGATGATAGCAAGCTTCTATTTCCACCAGTATTGTTGATCTTCTGCACTGCTGAACTATTTTCTGTTGCTCAAGTGTAAAACAGAGATAAAGAGAAAAGAAGTTGTGGTCCATTAAATAAAATAATTTCTATTTCAATGTTGTAAGATGACAAACATGGGTTTTTTTTTTTACTGTCTATTTTTTTTTTTAACTCCGTATTTATTTATAAAATGTCTTTTCTGGTCAAAGGGAGATACGATCAAGAAAAAAAAATGCTGCTGTTACTAAAAGTTGATCTTAAACCCATCAAAGTAATTGTCTGGGATTCTACGAATTTCAACAATGCAAAATTAATCTCTTAAGATGATCAGTCGAAAGCAAAACCCTCAAATAAGAGGGTTTTGCTTGTGTTCCTTTTAGATAAAATTAAAAAAAAAAGAAAAGGAAAGGGAAGGGAAAGGGAAAGGGAAAGGGCAAGGGAAAGGGAAGGGAGAAAGGGAAAGGGAAAGGGAAAGGGCAAGGGAAAGGGGAAAGGGAAAGGGAAGAGAGGGAGAGGAGAGAGAGGAGAGGAGAGGAGAGGAGAGGAGAGGAGGGAGAGGAGAGGAGAGGAGAGGAGAGGATGAGGAGAGAGAGGAGAGGAGAGGAGAGGAGAGGAGAGGAGAGGAGAGGAGAGGAGAGGAGAGGAGAGGAGAGAGAGAAGAGAGAAGGAGAAGAGAAGAAGAGAGAACGAGATGAGAAGAGGAAGAGAAGAGGAAATGAGAAGGAGAAGGAAGAGAAGAAGAAGAGGAAGAGAAGAGAAGAGAAGAGGAAGAGAAAGAGAAGAGGAAGAGGGAAGAGAGAGAAGAGAAGAGAAGGAGCAGAGACGAGAAGAGAAGACTGGTCTATCAATTTCACTATCCATATTTTTTCCAAGTATCTAAGAAATCATGCTCCAGTCGCTTAGTACAGTAAATGATGTATGTGTCTCACAAATAATATCAAGAAAAAGATTTTTCTCTGAGTTATATGTTTTATTCATCCCATATTTCAGACTTAAATAAAAGAAGTCAAAAAAGAAAAAGAATTAGATTACCAGGGCCTGTACATTTGACAAATGTTGCCTTCAGTGTGTAATATTGGTCTTTTGAAAACCAACTTTCTTTGTTTTTTACTTTTCCCTTTTTACATTAGCTTTGTCATGAATCCAGAGCTCTAACAGAGAGGAAGTAGAATGTAGTAAAGTAAAAAGAATGCATTTATTGCTAGTGGTTTTCTATTCTCCGGCTTGCTGAGAATACCGTCACACTTCTGGCTTTTTATGAACTACTTCCAGGCTGATTGCTTTCAGAGCTATTGCCATTTGCACTAGCAGTTTAATACTAGAGCATCCATTAGCAGAAGGTATAAATACAGTAGGACAGTACACATGATTTTATAGCAAGCAGGATGTATAATTCACTTTTTAAATACACCTTTAAAAACACTTAAAAAAAGTTCAGCTGGTAAGCTAATTTAGCATAGATTCAAGGGGACCTTCATATTAAGGTTTCTCCTCTAAATTGTGATATCTGTATTTAACTAGGAAACATCTATCTTGTGTTGCATTGAACTTCAAAGCATGGAAAAAGGGCAAAGTTAAAATGTATTCTTAATTTTTTTCCACAGAGATTTCTAAGACCAAACACCCATTTAGAACTCTTCTGCATGTTTGGTCATTCCCACATTTTTCTTTGCTCATCAGCATCTTTCAAAAGATATATTTTCCCAACTCCATAAGAAGATCCACCATTCCCCAATCCTCTCACAACTGAACGTAAGAGGAAACCCACAGTCTTTTAGAAGGGTCCCTGAACTATCATTCAGGTTTTGATATAGAAAAAATATTGTTGTTGTTACAGTAAAAGCTAAAAAGCAGAATTAATTAGATTAAATCACTCTGGAGAAGAACCATAAACTGATTAATTTTCATTATCATCTTTAATCATCACTATTGAGAAATAATTCCTTTAAGTTCATTGAGCTCAGTTAATAAAGCTTCTATAAAGCTCCTAATATATGAAAAGATATTAATAAAAATATATTGTTCCATCTCACATAGAAATTATATAAGCTTCAATTACCAAATAAAGGGTTGGGCATTTTTAAAGTTCATTAATAATGGAGTGAAGAGACCTCAAGAGTTTTAGTAGATTTCACTAAGAAATAATATTTACATGTTACTATATTCAGCAGAGAGATAAGATCACAAATTTAGGTATGAGGTTTGCTGGTTTGAACTTGCTCCTCTGTCATTATTCCAAACAGATACAGTACACATGTTCCCTGTGTTACTCTGGGAAGAGATTCTGCTCATGTGGCTGCATGTGTGCATGAAACAGAAGAGAAAAAAGAGGTGGTATCCTCTACTCAAGCCCCAAACCCTATTGAAAAGAAGAGCTTCAGGTAGGGTTTATCCATTTGCAGAATAAAGTTATTGTAGATGCATTATAAAGGTAGTTTTTATCAAGTAATTACATTGTGGACACAGTGTAACATTAGAATAAGTTCATTTATGGGCAGAAGCATGACTACCTGCAAAAAGTGGCCATTAAAAAAAAACTCCACTTTTCCTGCCTCCCCTCATTCTAACCACATTATATAACATGCACATCAGAACATCATGGAATAATTAAATCACAGAAAGTTGTCAGCAAGCCCTCCACTGTCACTATTCACTCAACCCAGGCTTTGTACATGAGTCACTTTCACAGTTACACTTGTTCGCTTGCAGTTTATATCTCAGTCCAAAAGTTGCTTTCCTGATTTTCATGCCCTCAGGCTATAACATTGCAATTTCTATCTTAATTTTCCCTCCCTGCCTCTCTTATTTTCTTTATATAACTTAAGTGTGGAGTTTTAATTGTCCTTGGTTGCACTTTGAAGATACGTGCCTACAATTAGACACAATAATTTGGTAGGCTGTTTTCCAGATATTTTTCAAAACCAGATAAACTTCAACATCTGCTGACATCTGTGAAGACTGTTGGAGCTCAGCACCCATAAAATCCAAGCATTGCATTTCAGTGCAGGCCAGTAACAACAGAAATGAAAGCAAGCCCCTTCAGAGTTTCCACAAGAGGTTTAAGAAAATAGAAAGAGGATTATATTACCTCCAAAAGATAATAAAGTCAGCAAGTGACAGAAAATTCAGAATGACAAAAGAATCCAGATACTGATTTCAGTGTTAAAAATTGACTCATTTAATGTGGAAAATGAAATATTTTGAAATTTCTAATTCTATGCCAGGAAATATAAGCTTCATATTAGGGACAAGATGACAGAGAGCCATGTATGGAGAACCCTGGTCCAAGGAGGCCAGCTTTTGAGGGTGAAGCTAAGGATAGGCTGTTTAATAAAGCTTAGTGCGGGTGAAACATAAGTTTTCTATTAATCTGACAATGAAAAAACAACTTCTACAAAGAGCAGAATTATGAAAAGTCACGCACCTTGCTTTTTGGGGGTTTTTTGGTTGGTTGTTTGTTTTTTGTTTGGTTTTTTTTTCACTTTCTAGTATCTGAAAATCATTTCATTAGAGAAGAAAAGTGCACTTTATCTTCATTAGAAGAAGACAAGCAAATTTTCTTGCTGCAAACTCTTTTGTTCCCCTTTATGAAATTTAGTGTAATATCTTCATTTTCTTAAAGACTGCATATTTTCCTAATCTGTTATGAAAAAGTATCTTTGTTCTTATTGTTATTTTATTTTGTTTTGTTTTGCTGCAGTGGGTCTGAGTTTTTAAGGTCTTTTTTCTGGTTGAAGATACTGCTTATTTTACTGACATATACTGCCCTGATGAGATAACCAGTGCCTTTCATACATTGTGAAGGTTAAGACTAATGAAAAGTCAAAGAAAACTATCACAAACTGTGCTGTCAATAATTAGGTCTTAAAGTAGTCCATGAGCTTGTGTTAGGAGGTCCCTTTAACTCTAGTTAAAACACCCAGATTTCAGATTGACCACGCCAGAGAAAAAAAAAAAAAAAAAAAGTTGCTCAGAAAAATTAAGTTATTCAGAATTCACCACAGCAAATGTAAGGCTAAACCAGAGAAATGCAACATTTTCACTAGTCCTAAACATCAATACCACCATTACTAGGTTTAGAGAGAGCTAGAGATGGAAAACGTAGTGCATGATTTGTACCTGTATTTCACATTCACTCACCAAGGCTTTCTCTTGGTGTTTCACAGTAAAAAGCTAACGAAGACACATGTTATTCGGCTGGGGTGTAATTGTAATAAGTCGTCCTCCTATACTGTCCTAGAAAAAAAAACTGGGTCTGACCAAACACTTGCGTATGTAAATCTGTCTAGCAATTTTATTCAGGCATATATTTTCATCCTTTCCCTTTTCTAACAGGGAGTCGAACAGAAGAAGTTGGTCTATCTTTTATAATTTTGATTGACCTCTTCTACCTCACCTTAAACCTGGGTAGGGAAGTCACCCCTTTTCAGCAGATGTAGTGAAATCAGGTATGGGACTGTTTTCATGCCTAGAAAAATTTAGGAGTTTTAATTTTTTGCTATATTTTTCCAATAAATGCTTTCTTTTTATAATGTTTATTAAAATTTTATTATCATTTATATAAAATTAAGAATCACAGGTGTAGTTCGTTGCTAATTCTTAGCTGAGACAATTTAACTTTATCCTTTTAAGTGACAGATAACATGAAATACAGACTCCATACAAGACTTTTAGAAATATGGTATGAAATGAGTTCTCATTACAAAAATACATTCTAAAAGTAGAAAATGTTACACTGAAGCTGGATGGACAGACATGAGTTGTAGGGCATAACTTTTAAACACTAATTTTCATGCTATAATAAAGACTATCTTTTTGAAAATGTTTCATCCCATCTAAATTTAAGCACATTTATGTGATTGTACATTGTCCTTCAAAATGAACACTCAAGCTCTTTAAAATATAAAATTACAGAGCTCGATGAAAAAAGTTGTTTACTTAGAGGAGGGAACTAGTGAAAGCAAAGGCAGCAATGACAGTGTAAGAGCTGTAAATGAATCCTTTGAAGCACTGATCCACAATGACAATGTGTTAAACTATTCAAGA
Organism: Sylvia atricapilla; assembly: GCF_009819655.1. Lineage (NCBI taxonomy): Eukaryota > Metazoa > Chordata > Aves > Passeriformes > Sylviidae > Sylvia > Sylvia atricapilla. The sequence goes on from NC_089144.1 coordinate 13,489,533, forward strand.
TCTGTGCTCCAAACTGGCAGTGTGAGCCTTTCAGTCACATCATGCTCACATGTCTACGTGGACACTGCTTGTCCTGCATGCAATAAAATCAGGTTCAGCTTTGAATGTAAGAAATCTCCCCTTGCATTTGCCCAACAGAAGTATTGCTGTAGAGATATATATACACAATATAAACAAACATAAAAATAGTAGTAGTAGTAGCATTGATTAGATAAATTTCACTGTATTCTTGTCTTGTTAAAAACAAGATGCGAAGAAAATTGACAAAACTGTGTATGTTTCAACTATGGATTTTAATATATTTAAGTTAAATAAATGTGCATATATACCACAGGATCATAGAAAGATTTGGGTTGGAAGAGCTCTTCAAGATCATCTAGTTCCATTCCCCCTGCTGTGGCAGGAACACCTTAAACTAGACCAGGTTCCTCAGAGCTCCATCCAGCCTGGACTTGGAGACATCCAGGGACAGCACACTCACAACACTTCTGGGCAACCTCTTCCAGTGCCTCATCACCCTCACAGCAAAGGATTTATTCCTAAAATCTAACGTAAATCTACTTTTTTTTTTTTTTTTTTTTTTTTTTTTTTTTTTCCCAGTTTAAAGCCATCCTCACTTGTCCTCTCACTACATGCTTTTGTAAAATGTTCCTCTCCATCTTTTCTGTAGGCTCCCCTCAGGTACTGGAAGGCCACAACTGGGTCAGTAGGTCACAGAGTGTCTTGTCAAGTGTTATCACAGACATGAATGAGACAAGGAGGACAGGTGTCCTAGATAGATGATTATTCATGCTTAGGTGGATCAAACTGCAGCTAAAGAGTAGGCTTCTATCCCTTTCTACACTAAACATTTCAAGTATTTTGGTTAAACAAACTAGTGTGTATCATCAGTTTGGGTTTTCTGCAGCCCTTGTAGCTCCAATCTTCTTCTGACAAAAAAGAATACTGAAACCATACATCTCCCTTTGTTTGCCTGGCCTGATTTAAAATACTAAGTGGCGCCATCTGATCCACTGCTTTACTTACAGCAGCTCAAATAGTAAAATTTCCATCCAGGTCCTGCTTGTTTATACTGTGTGACTTGAATTTGTGTGGTCTGCAGGCTTTTACTGTGGGACAGAAAGCAGTTATTTCCTATCTGTTCAATAAAAGGGGATGTAACCTCTCATGTAACCATTATGATCACAAATAGGAAAAAGGTCATATTGCTGTAATGAAATAGAAGGAATAATTTATCCAAATTTTCCTATGCCTTAAATATAACTCCACAATAAAATGTATGAAACAGTTCTTCTTTTACATAACATTCTGCTATAGAAATGCTATAGAGATTTGCCTTATCAGTACAATAGAACACACTTTCAATACACTTTATTTTCATTATTACGCATAAGAGAAGTTTTAAGCAACTCCTGTTCACAAAAATATTACTGTTCTTGTACAAGAAATATATCCTTAATGAATATATACAAATACTGTGGCATAATTTCACAGTATTATACATTGAGTGTTCCTTGTTCCTTTGCTAAGTTTTGTATTACAGCATACTGATTTCTTTTGCTAGGTTTTGTATTACAGCATACTGATGTCTTTGCTTTTAGTTCATGTGAGAATAAATAAATCTGGGGTTATTAATCTGTTTCCAAGAGGAATTCTTAAAATCATCTAACAACACCGCTGTAATAAGTGGCTGCATTATCAATTTAACATGTTGGTAAAGTTGTAAATGCAGTTTACAGGACTGAAAACAACATCGTATCTGAAAAGTATTGCATTTATTTTATCATCTAGGGAAACAAACAATAGTCTCTAGTTTCTAATTTAATTTTCATTGTAAGGAAATATGCCTTTATTTACTGCTATTATTTGAATAAATTCAAATTATTACAAAATTTCTGGTTTTCTGTGAGGGGGAATATATAATCATGAAATTGTATAAACACATATCAAATCATCATAAAATTCTTATAGAACAGGTCTTTTGCTTCTTGGATTTTATATTTCAGTAAGTGTAAATGTAAGACAGTCCCTTATTCCTTGTTCCCAATGATTACGATCTCTGAACAATTGGTTCTACAGCTTTTTTTTTTTTTTGGTCCAGTTTAGGTATTCTAAACTTGGATTAGATCTGCAATAGCAATGATGGCATCTGGAAGGCATTTTAGAAATAGAAACTCAGCCAGAGAATCAGAGGAATGCAACATGTGGACAAAGTGTGCTAACTGCGTTTGTGCAACTTAGATACTACACAGCCTTAAAACTTCAAGATTTCCTTTGATGTACACTAGTTGAAATCTGATGCAGAGTGTGTTCATGCTGCATTTATTTCTTTTAATAATATGAACATAGTACTCAGTATATATTATAATTTGATTGCACTTTAGAGAAGGCTGATAACCTCGAAAGTAAAAAAATGTCATAAATTTTAATTTTTACTTCTGGATAAAGACAAACTGGTTATATCATTTGGAAAACTAAGAAAGATTTTTTTATTTATTTCAACCTATTTTTTCACATAAATGAGATGTATATTTTCCTGTTTGCTTAGAAAAAAGGTATGTTTTACACATTTTGTTCACTCAGAATAGATATTTGACATTTTAAAAAAAGCAATGAGATATGCATTCAACACAGTTATGCTCTCATATATTTGTATACTGCCAAGATAAGCTCAGAAATACTTAACTCAGAAGTGCTCTTTTTTCCCATTTTTCTTGTCACCTAAGCTTATTCTAAGTACAGAATGTTACAGTTACTGTAGAACAGTACAAGGGAAGCAACACATGGCCCTCCCCATCTGTGTGCCCCTAAAAACCCTCTCATGACCCAGCCCAGGAGCCTGTGTAGCCATTCATCAATTGGGTTACATGAAGTGAGTTGCACCAGTTGTGCTGAATTGGATAATTAATTTGAACTTTCAGATGCCTTGTCATTGATTTTGCAAGCCACACACCTCTGCCTGAACTAGGAAGGTTTAAGAGAGTTCTTATTTAAAAAGCATACATGGGGATCTGTGGGAGTGGGCGGAGCCCCAGCTGCTTTGCCCTGGAGAGGGCCAAGCTGAGGCGTTAACAAAGAATTTTGCAACTTCACCCAGAGCCCCTAAGGCAAAAGACAAACTTTCTAGTCATGGCGACCTGTCCGGAGACCCACAAGCCCCCTCAGGATCTTATGTAGATCTGTTACAATTGATTGGTTCTGTACCCTTTTCCTCCCACCCTGGTGTCCCATAAAAACCCCTGGGTTTCCTCCGGTCGGCAGAGGTTCCTCGTCCCTGGACCCTTTCGCTGGTACCCTCTCAATAAAGTACCACCTGCGGAAATTCCACACGAGACCTCTCTCTCTCTCATCACGGCCGGCTAAAGGAGGGGCTAACTCACAAGGGCATGAGCTGAAATCACTGAAAGCTGAAATCACTGATCTGAAAAATCACTGCTCTGCCCGCTGCTGAGAAGCCCCTCTGCCAGCTGAGGAGCACCCTGATCCTCCAAGGAGCTGTTTCTAGCGAGACATCCTTTGGGGTGGCTGTGGCTCTCTGGGTCCCAAGCGGCGGACCCCATCCACCAGCTGGAATAGGGATCTATTGAGAAAAAAAAAAAAAAAAAAAGCTGTTGTTATTATATGTTGGAAAGAGTCAAGAACGTTCCTGTTGAGCACATCATGGGTTTTTCAGTTTTCAACAGCTTTTAATCTTGATTAATTATTTAGCTTTCATGTCCAGGTATTTAGAGAGGAAGAGAGGGACTGAAACAGATGAGTACTGAACCTTCAAAAAATTCAGGGCTGCTACATAAATGGGATGATGGGTTGCAAAGGTAACATAATACTGAGAAATGTAAAGCCATTTCTATTAAAAGGGGGAATAATAAGCACAGGTACCCAAAACGCTGAGTTAGAAGAAGGGACTGTGTTTCTGTTGCACAAGTAGATTAATTTACTCAGAAAATGTCCAAAGTATACAAATAAAATATTAAAAGACATCTTGGCATATATCATGCCAATATGGCTTTTTCTCATGTTGTACTAATACAAAAAAGTCAGTGAGCTTAGTTATATAAAATGTGATAGATGTATGTCAGGCTTTATATTTTCAACCTTTCTGATTCAGTATTATAATTATAATTAAAAGAAATAAAACAAAATTCTTGAAGCTTGGGTTTCATTTCTCCAAAGGAGACTCAGGCAAAATATAATATATTTGCCTAAATTTAAATGAAAATATGGCAACTGAAGTTTCAAAGACCACTGAAAATATCCCCAAGCTCTTCTCTCTGGGCCAAACACTAACCTGACTGGGAAGGTAATGCATTTCTGTCCAGCTTCTCCTTTATTCACAGATGGGGCACAATACTGAAATCTACAGAGATTTCCCTAGGGTCTAGCTTAAAGCCATACTACATAGAGTAGGCTTGAATAATAATAATGCAAAATGAGAAATCACAGAAGAGTGTTGCATTGTTGCAACCAGAGCATGTTGGAAGATTATTGTGGGTGTTTGTCTTTTGTCTTGAAGCTAAGATCAAACACAGGGTTCCCAGGACCGTGGCAATCAAAGCAAGCAGAGCTTTTTTTGTTTTCGGGGAGAAGATGGGAAAGAAAGACATTAGCTATGGAAGTTTTCCTCACTAATCTCTCCACTCCATGAGAATAGTCTAGTTGTGTGACCACAGAGTATGTGGAAAGCCTTGAGGATACCGTGTCTGTTAAAATTTTCTTTGTAAATGGCAGAACTGGGGGGAAGAAAAATGGGTGTACATCAGGAGAGCAATTACAGTCCCACAGTGATAGCACTCCTCTCCCAGTGTGGTCCAGCATGGATTTGAACTCTTAAACTAATACCTAAGTAAATGTTTAATCCAAAGACTGTTCCCTATACAGAAATATAAATTTGTACTGAGATGAAGAAAGAACAAAAGTTTTCCTCTGTAGCTGAGTGCTTTAATAACCCACTTTAAAAGTCTGAGCTGCATTTTCTGTGCATGGTGTAAGGAACCTTGGACCTCTTGATCTGAGAGAACAGGATCCAAAGGAAGTTGGAAATCCAGGCCTAAATATTTTTCTTTGTCCTTGCCTTGAGGAAAGAACATCTGAGACCAAGACAAGCATTTGGTCAGCAGTGCCTCCAGCAAAGCCATGGACCCTTTGTGAAGTTATGATGCCCCATCATAACCCTCCTGCTCTGGATGCCCTCAGGGTTCCTGTGGCTAATGGGATGTCACCTGAGGAGGGGCACATGGCTGCTCCTGGCTCTGAAGAAAGCTGCAGCTCTCAGTGATGGCCAAGTCCCACTCAGGGGTGGCTGTTCCCAGCTGAGGCTCTTGGGCCTCACCAGAGCTGCGGCCTTGGCCATGTCACCCTGGTGCTCCCAGCCAGCCTGCTCTGTCCCCATCACATCCCACCACCCTGCCTGGCCATCCCAGGGCAGGTCTGACCCTGGCTCCCCTCACTGACCCACATCCCAGGCACACCTGAGCAGTTCAGTAAGTTCAAAGTTCCTCAGTCTGACCAGTTAACTTGTATTCCTTGTGCTTCTCCCAGTGTCTGTATTCTAAAATTAAGGGAGTGGTGCATAATGTTTAGTGATAATACCTGCAGATCTCTTTCCAGGGGCATATTGGTTGTAACTTGAGAGCAAACATGCAGTCCTCATGACTTAATGTAATTTTTCAATCTTTTTTGAACCATTTGAACCTACTTGACACATCGTTTATGGAATACACAAAATCAAATATTGTATCTATTTGTTATGGTGTGGCTAAGCTCTACATATTTATAATGCTATGTATTTTTCTCTTGAATACTCTTATTTTGTCTACTTCTCTTAAAACTCTAATAGAATTAAAATCCTGTTTTTGTGACAGGGTACTTGCTATCTCATGTTTTGCACTGCAGCATCAACAATTTTTTGCACATTCCTTATCGCATTCTGTGTTTAATATCAACCACACTACTTAAGGAAAAAATCACTCCCCATGCTTTGACTCTATTAGTGTGTAATTCTATTAGCAATCAAAGTGGGCTGGAATGCACTTCTGTCTTCACTCCACTACAATGATAAACTAATGTTTTCCTCCACCATCACAACAGTATGTGAAAGCTGGCCTAAATCTCTGGAGAAGGGTTGAGTGATAATTATTTATATAATGTTTCATGAAAGATATCATTTCATATCAAAGTGAGCTTTGATATCTGCCTTATCCCCTTCACTCGATGTTTCTCTCGGTGTTTTCAATCAATTAATGTTTTAAGTTCACCTCTGTATGTGCCCCTCTGCAAAGAAAATTATAGCTTTACTTTGAAAGAAATGTTGAATGATTTGTTCCATTATATTGTGTTTCTGCCATAACTAGTCAATCTGACTACTTGTTTTGAAAGTTGTGCCATTTTGTGCTTTTCTCTAGATCCCACTCAAGGAATCTATAAGCAACTTCAAAGTGTTTATTGTCTCACTCACTGATGCCAGTAGCAGCATATTTCACACTAAACCCTTACCTGTTTCCTGTTTCCGACAGTTTATGGGTCAGAATTAAAGAGGGGCACAGACAGGGTGCTATTACAGTGAGGGTCAGCTGGGCTGTTGCACCAGGACGACCAAGTGGATGACTCCCTCCACAGACAAGTAGGGGCAGACTCACATTCACAAACCTGGTCCTCATGGGGAGCTTCAAACATCCTGCTATCTGTTGGAGAAAAAAAGAGCAGGGAATAAGCAATCAAGGAGGTTTCTGGAACACATTGTTGGTAACTTCATTCTCCAGCTGATAGAGAAGCCAGCAAGTAGAGGTGTTATGGCAGAGTTTGTTCTCATCAACAAGGAGAGTCTGGTGTGCAACATGAAGGTCAAGGGCAGCCTTGGCTGCAGTGGTCAAGGAAAGGTGGAGTTCAAAATACCTTATGGCAGAGAGAGAGTGCACAGCAATCTCATTGCCCTGGACTTCATGAAAGCAGATTTTGGCCTCTCTAGGGGATCTACTAGTAGACTACTGTGATATAAAGCCCCAGAGCAAAAAAAAGGGCCCCAAGAAAGGTGGTCACAATTCCAGGATTGCCTCCCTAAAGAGCAACAGTCCATCATCTACCTGGACTTATGTAAAGCAGTGACACTGTCCCACATCCTTGTTCTCTAAACGGGAGAGGCATGGATTTGACGATGCTAAAATCCCAGCATTAGCCACAAAAAGAACTAGAACTATGAAAACAAGACAGACACTCTTAATGTCGGGGATAGAAGCATCTAAATTTCAGTAGAAGGGTACAGGCCTAAATTAGGACTGTAATAGGAAATATTGCTCTGGGTTATGTGGTGAGATGATGTACCCTCTGCGAAAATGAGGATGCCACTTTTCCTCTGTTGAATAACTCCCTAGCAGGCAATTTGCAGGGCATCTCAGAGTACAAGCAAGTTCCAGTGGGACAGGAAAATACAAGCATCAATGGGGAAAGACTGAGGCTTCCCACATCATCAGCCAGTTCTTTCCCTGGTTATTTTAATCTGGCTACAGTACATGTTTTTTTTTTTTTTTTTCTGTAAGGGATGATAAACAAGATTATTCTTTGAATTATGACCTAACAATTTTATATCCTGCCTTCTCAACTTTATTTCATTACTTGAGTTCAGGCTGCTGATCCAAAATTAGCCAATATAGTCACATTCTTCTCTTAGTGCTTAGTAATTTCATTGTTGTCTTTCTAGCGGTGTCCATGCACTGATAAAGAAATGTATGCAGAATACATCTTGCATTGGAAAAATAGGCTGTCTGTAATAAAAATTGCTGGCTGAACTGTTTGGAGTTTATTTAGTTTTAGTTTTTTGGTATCAGCATTCCTGTAGGGCGGATTTCCAAACAACTGATCCTCAGCTCATCCCACCATCAAATTTATCTCAGGATGTTTCCTTACTGGAAACCAGAATGCACTAACAAGTCATATATGCACTATATGTGCATATATGCACATATATGCACAAGTCATAGAATGCACTAATAAGTCATAGACTTAAAAACAATAATTAACAATATTCATCTTGGCTTATTGTGAAAATCTAATATTTTTTTAAAAAAATAGATATAAGATGGATTCCCAGGATGAGCTTTCATATGATAGTTTGTGCAGAACCCTACAGTTTTATTTTGTTATATTTCCTTTAAAACAGTGGTTTATAATGGAAATAGTGACACATACATTCAGCCCTGAAAAATGGATTACAGTCATAGCAAATTCCCAGAAGCCTTACTAAAATCTCTTCTTTATTCTATAGAATGCTTCTAATGGAATTGGAGACTATGATATTGCCTTTGCCACTTCTCTAAGTTACTATTGCCAACTTCTTTTTTCAGTCTTTCTGAATTTGAACTCTGTTTGCACCACTGCATTTTAAAAGATCCTTTAGTTCTCATAGCATCTCCTCTGTTGAACCTGTTGATATCCTGTTGATATTTGTCATAATGTGCTGCTTAATAGGAATACTAAAACTCCTTGAATAAATTGCTGGAAAGTAGGCAGTTCAATCTCTGTTGGGCTTTTAGTATATCCATGCAACATAAGATAAGAAGCTCTTCATTAGCTTTCTAACTATCTACTCCCCTGAATTATGAATACTGATGAATAAATTTCTGCTAGTCTAATGTACTTTATCTGAAGCATTTAGATCATTTCTATATCTATTAAATTTACATCAAGAACTTAGATATACCCATGCAGCGTTCATTTAAGAGAAATCAAAACAAATAATACTTACCACTACAGCTTCTGTGACTGTAAAAAATGAATCAGTACAGCTAAGCACCTGGTAATTGCCTTACAGTTACAATGATTCCTAGAATTATTGAAGGGGAATTGATATTATTAGTCCTATCTGCAGAAGACAAAAAAGTACTTCCGTAGGTATGTGGCAATGGGGGCCTTCCACCACTACTGCAAAGGTAGATGGTGAATATCTGAAAATATTAGAAGCTCAGAGTACAAAATGGGCAATGTTCCACTGGACTTCTGATTTTATAGTAAAAAATAAAATTTAAGTGCTTTTTTTATATTTTAATATAGTGTTATATAAAGCTTGTAAAACAACAACGAAAAAGTCTCAGCTATTCCATTACAGTATTTTTTTTCTATTTTTTCTGAAATTATTTATGCTCATTTTCCTTGTTTCATGGTCTTAAGAACCTTAATCACTGACCTCTATACTTTTCTCATTCCCTTAAGACATTTTTCTAAAGACCAAACTTTATAAAGCAAGCAATATTCATATGGTCCTTAGAAGAAAACCTTTAAATTTTATTTATCAGTACATTCTTAATATTTAAAATTTTTTTAATATTGTGAGTATACAAATTTAATATTCTTAAATATTTGGAGTTATCACAGTCATCTTCTCTAGTAACATTAGTTGTATAAAAACTAACAAGAGATAACAAACTTGTGAGAAAAGCATTTTATGTTGTAGTTTTTAGATGTGTTTACAGCTAAAGAAAGAAAAAAGATTTTATTGTTTTGTTTTTAACCAACTTTTATTAGATAACTTTAATTTCTAAACTTTTTGCAGGTAATTCAGTACTCAATAATTCATAATAGTACAAGAGGAAATTCTTATTTCTAGGTTATGAAATGGTTGTGCCTGTGCTCATGACCCTCCTGATTTCTCTTTCTCGGTGTTGAGTAGCCCCACTGAGAATGACAAAAAAAATCTTTGCTGCCAGAAACTGTCATTCTCTTTGCTGTAATCTATTCCTTCGTGATGTTACTTGACGCTTTGAGGACCACAAAGAAACATTCTCAGCACAACACCTACTTTTCCTGGGGCAGCTGAAGATGTTTTGAACAGGGATTTGCCCATTGCAGTGATATGGCTCTTACCTGTGACCCAGGAAAACAAAATAATTAATTGGCGTCCTATGTATCCTGTATCTTCAACACAGACTTAACAAGTGCAGAGTTATAATTTATCCAGGTCTGGGTTTAATACAAACATAAAATACCTAGTAGCTACCCTTGATATGTCATTTAGTCTGACTTTAGCAAGGCTATTCCAAAGCGCATTGTTCTTGTCCAGTCTTTATAACTCAGTCTTATTCATTCAGTAACACAGATATCCTGAGTTGTTACTGGTTTTGTGTTCTGACCACTCTTTAACCACTGTTGAATTCTGTAGAATTCTACATTTCCTTTTGCAGTGGACACCACCATATGAAAAAAATTGCATTTAGAAAGGTTTGTAGCTTTCAGAGGAAGCCAACTTATTTCTCCTCTTAGGTGTGATTGCTTTCCTGACTGAGTTGGAGTGTCCTAGCACTGAATTCCTCCCTTTTATTCTTACTTTACGACCCACATGTCCTGAAATTATTTAACATGGTGCACTTGATAGAAACCCTCCAAACATGGCCTTATGCCACTAGGATACTATTGAAAAGGGTTTTTTTTAAAGCCAGCTTCTTTTAAGAAAACAAAAATTGGGCTTGATTCATGTATTAAGAATCCCCACTGGGTTATGCTGTTTTCATGACTAATTTCTCTCTCTAACCACAGCTTTACAGCCTATGACCTTACAACAGCGAGCTGGCTGTAAGAAAACATGGCCTTGTTGTGATGGTTATGCCTTTGCTCATGTTCCAGGTCCCCTGTGGCTTGTTAAGTCTCCACACATACTACTTCAATTGCCTCCAGGCCAACTGCTGGGGCTGAATTGCCAGGATCATGAAAGTACCATGCCTCTACTGGACACTTCAGATTAATATAAAAGAAATATTCTAATTTATGTTAAAATCAATCTAGATTCTTCTCCATTTCACTGTATGAAATAGCATTCTCTACAGGAAAAAATATTGTTTTCAGTCTTTCATATGCAAACCGCAAACCTACTGCAAATTATATTACTTGATTAATAAGTTATACTAATGATAAGGAATAGGGGCCACAATGAGAGAACCAATAGAAAAGAACTGGCATTACATGAGCCATTAACACTTTATCAACTAAAAGTTGCTAAATATGTATTCACATTCAATTATAACAAAAGCAATTTTGCTGATATCTCACTGGAAACTATTAACTATTGTCAAAACCTGTAGGTCCAACCAATCATATGTGTTATCTGACTTTAAAAGAAAATGCCAGGTTACCATTCAAGCATAAGAATACCATGTTTGATGAAGCTCCCTCTAATCCTAAATTTGGCTTCCTTACTGCATAGTTACAGAAATGCAAGTCATAACTTTATAGAAATGAGAAGCACCTGACATGAAAGAAGTATGTGAGAATAGTTTTAGGGTGGAGCAAGCTCCTGACACATAAGCATACATGCACAGGACATAGACATACACAATATACAATAATGTATTTGTTCAATATGTAATCAGTGTCTGAATGCACCACTGTATGGAATGGACTAGGTAGTGTGAATCTCAGATCATTTATCAAAGTCATTTAACATTTCTTAGACTGGTGTATTTCTGGGAAAAGATCTAAATGATGAGGAAATAGCTTGAGCAATTAGTAGCTGAAGCCTTTGTGAACTCATATTGCATCTCTGACCTCAATGGTGTTGGGCATGACATACTATAAGTAAGTCATCAAACTGAAATCAAGTACCTTTGATCATTAAAAAAAATCACATTGCACTGCTTTCAGGAGTACATAAGATGTTAAACTTGGCTTTTGCACAAGCTTTAAACTGGGCAATTTAAAACTGTTTGGTAATTCAGATGGGGAAATATTCCTTGCTATTTTGTATCCACAGGCTCATTAAAGGAAATTTTTCTTCACGTCTCTCTTCTACTGTATTCTGTTCCTGGCAGGAACTTAAGAAACTTTCTCCCATATTCCCACAATACACTAAAAACACACATATTTGGACTCATTTATATGGAAGGCATTTGAAATTATATTTAAATCCTATTTTTTGTAGTACACAAATTTACACATTGATTTTCTAAGGACAAGAAGATGCATTGAAACAAATGTTTAATTAAAAATAAAACTCAGATTCAGGTAGCCTATTTGAATGTTCAGAATAATATTTCAGTGGATTAATCTGGGCATAAAATTTATTCAGTATGTGACTCTGTTCTGTCTGCTGGTTGTGTAGAGTGAATCAATACTTACATCTCTTTTTGACTGCTTTCTGAGTTTAAGGTTCTCAGTAGGGAGATTTCAGAAGAATACTGACTCTGTTAATGAGAAAACTACAAAAAACACTCCAGCAGGTAACAGATGTAGGTTATCCTCTTTAAGATGCAGAGTACCTGAATCAAATCTTTATACTCTGACCCTTCCTTCACAATTCAGAATTATTCTGAGATCTTTTCTCAGAGGTATCTCTTTCCAGACATCTGCAGAAGGAAGTACCATCTGTGTGTCTTGATGAAATGGGTTACCCCCTTGGGTGGAGGGGGTCTAGACCTTGTTTCCTCCTGCAGGAACCCTGTCTGGCAAAATCTTATTATCTGGAACCACACCTAAGGCTTGCCCCATCCAGTGGTTGTACCTCTGGGGAGGAGAAACAGAATAATATCTCAAATGAGAATGTCAGCCCCTTTCACCTTGGTATCATAGAAGTGCAAATGTACCTTGTGTATTTTTGCTGCTCTATTCCATGTAAATCCCAATACAGATAGAATCTAAGAGGTCTGAATCTTTTGATGTTTCTAAGGGATAGACATAAGTGTTACTCATTAATGTGTAATATGCTACAAAAGTAGTATGTGGGACCAATTCCTCAGGTAATGAATATTTAAAGAAATGAACATTTCTATTGGAGAATATTTTGGACTAATTTCTCACACTAGTAGGCAAAATGAAAGGCATATTGTGATACACTGGTTGTTAATAAAAATTACTGATGACTAAAAGGAAAGGTGCAACTTTAAACCAGGAACTACCTCAGTATTCATCAGCCCAGGATGAATAAATGAAGCATTATTAAACTCAGCAAACAAGAAAAATGCTAATTGCTGTCACGCAGACACTGAGTGCCTTGTTACATGCATCGTAGTGAATCAGAGAAACCATATTGGGTCTTAAAACTCTGAATATTACATATTGTCTTCCAGGCTAAGGAAATACTACACTTTCCATTTGAGCTGAAGAACCCTTTATTAAATTTCACCACAGGATGCTATTCTCCAATCACTCATCAAGGCAGACCTTTGTAAGGCCTGAGTACTTAATTTTAGGTGTAAATGTAGTTTTAGCCTTAAGCTACTTGGCTTAATTTCTTTTTTTTGAGCGTACTTGGCCTAACTTCTTTTATGCAGTAAAAGAGGTGAGGAAAATTATCATGCAAAAATTATAAATTCCTGATGAAGAACACACATAGTATGGTGCATGATTTGAGGCAAGAGACTACCATCCAGGCCGATCCTCCCCCTTTCCCGCTAAAACTTGCCTGTTGAGGTCCCACAGCTTTGGTCATGAACCACGGTATGGTCATAAAGCTCTTGAATTAAGATGTAATTCAGAAAATAATTTGGAAGATTTTTTGTTGTTGTGTTTATACCAGTTTAGAAACGTATAGCCTATTTATGCATAGCCTGAAATGTAGAGACCCATCTGCAGATAGGTCTGTAGAATGGATAACAGCTGTCCATGACCCTCCCCTGGTTATTTACCCCTCTAATCAGAGAGCCAACTGAGAACATGTTTACAAAATGCACTGGAGGCAGCAGCCAAAGACCCGGGAGAGAGCTCCTCTTAAAAAGGGCCATTACAAAAACCCATAAAGAAAGGAAGGAGAACCAACAACACAACAGGACTCCACCATGGTGAGCTGTTATTACCCTTACCTGCTGTAACCGCCAGACAGCGAGGTTGGGAGCCTTCAGGTAACAAGCAAGGTCTGAGAAGTGGGTGGGGCAAGTTTTATCTCTGCTGAGCCTCCAAGACCTCCCATAAAGGAGGGGCCAAATCCCTTCCACCCAGATATAAAGGAGCCACAGGAAAAAAGGAGACATTGAGGGGCTCCTACAAGAGTCATGTGCTTGGGGGGATTGTCACATGCTACTGAAAGGCAGAAACATGGGGGGAGTTCTGCAGTGAGGTTTCATTCCTCCTCCTCTCTCATTCTCTATCTGTAGAAATCTGTAAAACAAAATCTTATGCCTTCTGTATTTGCTTTCTTCTCACTTTTGTCATCCCAGTGCTAGAACACTATTTCTCAGTTAATGCCGGCTATCCACCCAGAAATAACCTGCAGTTATGTGAGCTAAATTTCATATGCTATTTCAGTGTAACTGTGTTCTTAATTCCATCTATGGTCATGGTGATAACAGAACCTTGTCTCCCACAATAAAACAATATATGTAAAATAAACATATCTCAGGGTGTCTCATTAGCCCCTTTTTTCACCTTCCATGATTCTGAATTTAATATTTACTTCACAACTTAACTTATGTAACTCTGTAATAAATGTCACAATAGACTGAGAAAATATTTTAAAATCATAATTTACCATTTTAACCCCATTATTTGTTATAAATTTCACTGCTACCTACAGTATCACTGAATGAATAACCATATTTCAGCATGCTTCTGTTTAAAGATCATAGCTAGGAGTTTAAATTATAGATAAATTTTATAATAAAAAAATTGTATTTACTAGATGTTTAATATAGCAGTTAGGTTTCTTTTTGAGACATATGAACATAGACATTTAGTTTAGAACTGTTACTCTGTTTCTCCGTTCTGATTCATTTTAATTTTCATCTTCTGGTAACCTAATTTAGAAATATAACCTCACAAAGAGTTAGAAGCAAACTACAAAGAAAAAGGAGGACTCCTAAAATGAGCTTTAAAATGTACGAGCATCTGGATTTTCATGTTATAGTAACGACGGGATATTGATCAGCATTTTTTTTAAGAGCAGGCAGCACCTGCAGCCTACAGGGGATGGAAAATACACTCCCAGCTCCTGTTAGGGGATACCCTGTAGACTGTTACCTGTCTCAAGATGTAATTCTAGTAACCTTTTTCAAAAGAAATGTTGATTTTTTACATCTAGTATGTTCTAAATGCATCCTGGAAATTAATTCAGTCACAGATGGGCCTGATCCAGCAGCAGTAGAAATCAGTTGGAAGGCTCTCACTAAAGTCAGTAAGTTTTTTTTACTTGACTATAATTAGAGTATGCAAATGTGCATGTTTCCTTGAAACAAGACAGTAGTACAATGAAAGGGTGGAAAGTTTATCAAGGGTTGAAATTGCAGCATGTGGCTGAATATTAAATATTGTGTTGAACCCTCGGAAAAATCCTGAAATGTTTCACCTTAATGAAATATTTTCTATTGTGTTGCTTCAATACTTTGCAAAGACCATTTTTATTTTGTTTTCAAAGCCTACTTAACTTCAAAGAGTAGTATAGTAAAGAGCAACATAAACATAAATGGGAATAGTCAGTGGTGTATTGAGTCTGCTATAGGCAGTCCTTCTTTGTGACTATGATGCTATTTGTTCATTTGTATCATTCCTTATTTTATCCAATTATGACTTCATGAGCTGTGCAGATGAGCTCTCTAAGCAGGTAAGCCATGTATAACTGTCTAATATCTTTCTGCCTGTCTGGGTAAATTACTGGACAGGAACACTGAACACTGTAGGTTATGACTCTTGAAATTTGAATCTCTGGCTGTATACTTTATATTCTCTCCAGAGCATTCATAGAGGAATATAAATACAGTTCTTAGTGTATGTATTGTACATTACTTGGGCAAGCTACTTCATATGGCAGAAATTGAAAGATATAAATTGAAGCCAGTGGAAAATGTACTCAATATTTGTGTCAATGGGAAGAATAAATGTGTTTAAAATGCCATGTTTAAACAAATGAGAAAGCATAAGTGAATAGACACGTGTGTGAAAGGTAATGACACAGAAGGCACTTGGAGCTGTAGAGAAGAGTGAGGATTAAAAGCTGGGAGGACCTGATTAAACACTGAATAAAAGCCACTACACACTGGCTTAGGCAGTTGCAAACTGGTGATGAATTCAGGAAAGCCTCTAATAATTTTGTTCTGAAAAGGGGGACACTGATACCCTTTGCCCCCTTAGCAACAACAACATGATCAGAATTAATATTCTGGAGTGATCATTACTTAGTTGAAGTGCAGAAAAAGAGTTCTTACAACATTCTGGAAGGTGAAACCATCAGTTTGCACAGTTTATTTGTTGTTTCAAAAGGTCACTCAAATTACATGACTGTGCCCATTGTAAAGCTTAAAAGGATGGTAGAAGTGAAAACAGAGTTTAGAGGTTCTAGTTCACAAGTTATAGAGCAGATTACTAAATTATATCACAAAGCAAATCTTAGTTACTGAAACCTTTTCTGATATTCACAGTGTGAATACTTCATCCTGCCCTAAACAACAAATGTGTTCCTGCCCATTCTGCCATGCAGCCAACAATGCTTTAACACAAGAATTCCCTCCGTTTCCCCCTCTGCATGGGAGGAAAAGCCTATCCATCCAGGAGTTCACTTAATGACAAGCTGAGTGCCAAGGTGCGTTTTTCAGGGTAGCACTCTGTATGCAAGGGGTCAGGGGAGAGCAGCAATGTGCTCTGGCTTCCCCCTCGGAAGGCTGGCCAGCTGCCTCCAGCATAATGTGCACATTGAGGCAGCTGGACAGAGTATTTTGGAAACATATGGGAAGAACATATGTGTGGTTACAGGTCACTTGGTAACTCACGCTGTGGAACGCCTTTCAGTTCCTGCACCAGGACTTGTGCCTGGAGACAAGCCTGTGGTGTCTTTCCCCCTGGGAAATTACCTGATAGGCAAGGCTTCAGCCATGCCTTAATTCAATACTTGGCAATATGTTGAGGAAGTGGATAAGGCTGGCCAAAAAAGTTATCAAACAAAAGAACTGGACGCCAGGTGTAACAAGAGATGAATGAACAGCTTTGGTCTCGGTTGTACTTCTGGAAAATAAGCTTCAGATGTAAAGACTTTTTACTTTCTTTTTTTAACACAGTTTTGTTCACTTTGAAAATTCTTCTGCACATTTATTCAGCTATCATTTTAGAAAATACTGCAGCCAACTAAATTGCTGCAATTCTATTCATTGAAAAAATATATTTTTTTTTAATTTGGCCAAATAGTAAGAACATAATTTTTCTTCTATTCTTTTCTAAAGTGTGCCACTAGTTTCCTTCTAACAACCTATTGCTCATCTTACAAATGTGATACCATCTAATGGTGTGGTGTC
The DNA here is from genome assembly GCF_009819655.1 of Sylvia atricapilla. Lineage (NCBI taxonomy): Eukaryota > Metazoa > Chordata > Aves > Passeriformes > Sylviidae > Sylvia > Sylvia atricapilla. The sequence goes on from NC_089144.1 coordinate 13,506,722, forward strand.
CTTTTTTAACAGATTTTTGGAATGGAAAAGTTGTTCACAGAGAATGAATACCTGATATTTTGTCTGAGTCATGCTCTTCATTCTGTCTTGTTTCAGGAAGAGTCTAAAGCAGGCTGAGAAACAATCAGTATGGCACTCACAGATAAAAAATCTTTGGAAGATCTCAACTGCTTGAAGATCATAACTGCACACTTCATGTACAATAAGATGCATGAGAGTTATTTTATTTCTTGTAATCTAAAAAACACTGAACATATCACTCTGAAAAGGAATGGGGATGCCAGTGTAAAAAAAAAAATTAAATGAGGCATAAATTGGCACTGCCTTTAATGTGGGCTTTCTTTAATTAAAGTGCAGAAAGCAAAATATTTATTGTATTATTTTCTAGTTTTTATTTTCTAATGCATGTGTTTAATTTTATTTCCATTTCAGATTTTTCCCAAATTTTTTTTTTCCCAGAGACTGTTAGTATGCCTGTATTGAGTAGTTGGCAAGATAATTGTCTCTCTTGAGAATACTTAATTTACAGTAATTGGTTTTGTTTGGTTCCTTGTTTCCTTCTTTCGCCTTTTTTGTTTTGTTTTGTTTGGTTTGGTTGTTTATTCTGTCAGTTCTTTATCCCGCACTCAGCTTTATATAATGTGCATGTCTAATATTACAAGTGCTTATTATTTCCATTAGTGTACTGCAAATTTTTTATTGAGAAATAAACAATACAGACTGAAATAAAGCTGTTCCCAACTCTGTTCCCAACTTCTCAGCCATGCATTTTCCCTCGTATGTGCAAGTCATTAAAATAAGCTCAGAAATATTTTTCATAAACCTAATTAAATACAGGAGTACTTGAAAGATTAGTACCTTACCCAGAATTCCTCATGTCTGACAGATTTGGGTGCAATTATTTTCTTTGGGAAGAAGGAGGTTTTCTTAACATTTCATTTGGCTGAAGAAGTTGGAAAGAAATCCCAAGTATAATCAAAGAGGAGCAGACACAATAAGGTAATGCATCTGCAGAGGAAGAGTGTGTTTCAGGCAATATGAAAGCAAGTTTCGCTTCACAAAATCTATGTCTATAAAGCCCTAACAAGACATGAAACTTTTTTGGTTGATGTTTGTGAATTGAGGTTACCACTTCTTGCTTGCTCTCCGACATAGGAGCTGTGTTGCCTGCCCTACCCGTGTTCTCTTTTTATGATATTGATCATGGAAGCTCTGTTGGTTACCAATATGATACCCTAGCACACCAAGAGCCTTGTGTTATGGACTGACAGCCAATATGAGCATGATAACTTTTTAATGGCTTAACACACATGCAAACAGCAGGTTCCCTGGGCTTGGGTAATTATATTTCACAGCCAGACCTAAATCCTGACTCTTTTTTTCAGGTTACCACATCAGTGAGTAACTGGCTTTCAGTGGTCCATTTAGTGAGAATAGCTTTAGGAAAGAAAAGAGACTTGAAAAAAGGTTTACAGAGCTTTTTCTATGGCTGGTATCAGGCATTCTGTCATCAGTGATAGATATTTGTTTGTTTTAATCTTTCAGAACAATCCTTTAAAATTAAAAAATGCAACCTTTGAATTAATTGTCTTCTTTTTTTTTTTTTTTTTTTTTTTCATCACATTTGTAAGAGAACAGCTAAACCAGTGTTCAGATGATGAACTGTAAAAACGCTTTAGTTAAAATGAGGACATATAATTGGAATAATTTTCATTGGTTACAGATCAAGACTGAATGAGTAAATACTCCCTTTAAAGTCAAAATTCTATACTCTATCCAAGTTTTTCATCTTCAGTTTGATTCATTAAAAACAGAAATGAGGCTATAAACATTCTTGAAATAAGGAAACTAATAATTGCATATTTCTTCTCTTTTTCAATCATTTTTGGAATATTGCCTTCACCATCTATTTGAAAGGCTTGCTAACATAACGCATAAATATTACTGCTTATTTTTAAATGTCTTAATTTTCTTGTTGTTGTTATTGTTGTCCTTAATATGATTTGATGCATATGCATTCAGAATCTCTATCCACAAGATACATGACTTTGTTTTCACAAAGTAAATTAAGAGATCTGCAATTAGTTGCAAGAACCATCACTGCTTTTCTAGGACTGTTCTATGGCTTCCAGTTAAACAAATTCCATATCCAATTAAAGTTACATCTTCTTTTAATATGAGTTCAAAGATTAATAAAATCGCCCAAGCCAAAAAAAAAAAAAAAAGAAAAAAAGAAAAAAAATCCAACAAAACAGCAACAGTAAAAAGAAGGAAAAATAAGAGTTACCATGACAAAAAGGAAAAAAACCCCTTTCTTCTCAAGTGAGAGTGAGCTATGAAAATTATCTCCAGTAGCATACTGAACTAAAGAATGCTAAAGTTCTCCTGTGACTGCTGTTGGTTTAACAGTAGAATATCTGCACTTATTTTAACATTTCTTATATTAGACCAAATCAAAAGTCCACAAAAACAAGCAGAAATATTCTTCTGTGTTCAATTTGCTTTGAACTATGCCAATGTAATTAAAGAGAGAAAAGGCCCAAAACTTCACCAACAATAATTTCTTTGTTAAACTTCATTAAAGGTATGTTCAGTTTCTATTTACCTCCTCCTCTCCAAGTTTCGGCGCCTACTTTGAAGGAAGGTCATGAAATTCCTTCTAAGATAAATGTTAATTATTAGTTAGCAGAAACTTTACCTGTCCATGTCTGAAAAATATTTGAAATATTTGCAGTGCATTTCAATTACTAGATAAGGCGGACTTCACATTACTCACATTCTTTTTTATTTCAATTTTCTGAATATTCTAAGAGAATATTGCTGAATTCTTTGAGCATTTATGCTGTTACAATTGATTTCTCCCTTGAAGGTTTCTGAAAAACACAAAGATATCTGATGATATCTGTAAAGCTTCTTTTTTCCTGAAACATAAAATAAGTGCGAAAAGAGCATTATAAAGAAAGAAGGAGGCATCATTCAGTCTTCATTGTGTTGTTATCCCTGAACCTGGGAAACATTTATTCTAACAAATGGAATTTTCTGTCTCATTTCTTGTCAGTAGTGAGTGAATATTCCCATAAAACCCAAAAGTTGTTTTTCCTGAGACCATTAGAATATTTGAAATCAAACTTCTATTGGTGTGTGTGTGATGGATCAGTCATGCGACTCTTAGAAACAATAAGTGTTATGAATTTGTTCCATTGCACATGGCATAGGAACACACTTTCAGGATGAAGTATTATATGTTTGATTTGACCTTTCTTTTAAAAAAACCCTCACCATACATAGATGAATGAAATAATGAAAAGCTTGTATGAATTTTGAAATCCATAATTTGAAATATGGACTAATACGGACTGCAGCATTCCCTCAATTGTTGTGCCACTTGCTAGAAGGCAGCAAAGTCATAAACTAGATATAAGTAAAATCACCTCCATAGCTCTGTCAGTGTTCAGCTGGCAAAAATAGCATTGCTAATTTAACTGTCCCAAATACTTGTCATCTGCATGTATCTTTAAAGGAGGAAGTGTCCTTTTTGGATAAATGGAAGTGGATTTATTTTTAATCTTCTGTGAAAAAAACCAATAAAATTAAGTTGAAGTCTCAACAATCCTTGTATAACTTTCTCCATTCACAGTTTGGTCAGTTGCTAATGACAGAGCAATGAGATCCTCCTAAATTTTATTAGAGATGTTTTGCTAATCTATTATTTCATGGCTAAAATTTAGGATATTATTTTTTAGTTGAGTGATCAGTGGTACACAGGGGTGTATGGAGCACATGTATGCATGGAACTTTGTCTATAAAATGTCTAGTAGGCAACTTTTGAAAAAAAAATGAATAAAAGGTGGCAGATTTGGAAAAAAAAATCTTGTATATTTATTTTTCTTTCAAATGTTGTTCTGGAACTCTTGGTACAAGAATTTCTTGCTCTTGTGTCAAAGAAGCAAAACCAGGTCTCAAAAGAAATCAATTTTGTGGTTGCATTTGTGATGCCAAGTTCAAATGGTATTGTAATGCATACAGATATAATAAGCTTTTTGTCAGAAAGACTGTTCAGATAATAACCCATAATCAATAATCCACAATCCCAGGTTTTTCACTGGCTTTTTAATAAAATGGGAGCCAGAAAGTCACTGAATTATGGTTTGAACTATAGTTATAACTATATTTCTGATTATAGATTTCTAAATTCTGATGGTTCAATATCAAAAAGAAAAAGGAAATATGAATAAATATTATATTACATGAAAAACATGTAATAGGAATCTTTTTCTAATATGGTACTCTGAATACCTGAAGACAAGATACTCTTCATGCTATGTAAGTTCTCAAAGGGTATTGCAATTTAAAACAACAGTTTGAATGGAATTTTACTGCAAGAAAAAATGATCTGTAGGTTTATTTTTGTTTAAGTGATCCGTTTTCAACACAACAGAGAATTTTTCTGAGTATTTCATTGGGATACAAAAGGAAAAAAGGAATTAAGAGGCTGATGTGAGAAAACTGGTTATTAATGGATTACTAAAATTTACAGCGAAATTTTCCTGTGTACAGATCCAGGGAGATGTTCAGCTCCCATGAAAAATCTTTCTATTACAAAATCTGTCTTTCATTTATTGCTAACTAAAGCACCACATGCAGTAATATACAACTAGAGCATATTAATTTTGCTTTGTATCTTCCCCCTCTCAAGAATGACAGCAGCCTATTGATGCTATCCACAGCAGCCTTTTGTGAATAGATGAGTGTGAAGATCATAGACGTTCGATGTCTCTCTTACACTTTACAGTCTATGAAATACAGAAAAGCAACTCTGAAATAGTCCCTGTAATTCTAGAAGCTTTGAAGTTGTCTGAATAAAAATGTTTCCTGAACTTCTGTTGCAAGCATGCTTAGTCCAATAGAAAAAGTAGCTCCATGTTTGACATTAGAACCTTGGATTTGGCACAAGACTAAGGTATTTCAGTGTCCTACATATTACCCAGCTAAGTGACTATCAGAGTGAGGAACCTGTGGTCTAATTCAATCACCAATAAATAAACCTCTAGAATCCTGTGACCTGCCCAAGATAATCAAAACTTTTATGCAAGGAACTGGTAGATATGATCAAAATGTATATGGAAGAACCAAATCCTTCTGGAACAATGGCTGGAAGTCAGTCAGGATATCCCTGGGCATCTCAAATGTGACTGGAGGCCTGTGCATAAGAAACTGAGTGGAACAGCTGATCAATATAATAGAGCTTAGAGATCTATTGAAGTGACACAGGAAATAGAGCTTTCACACATGGGTCTAGAAGGTGTTCATCCCTTCTGACAGGGCTTAACTGGTTCAGCTGTGCTGGTGTGAGAGGCAGTTTTCATGTCTTGGAAGGTGCCACAAACATCAGTCCCCCAAAATGCCCCGACTCACTTCTGGGGCCTTCCACCAGAGAACTGCACATGACCCACAGTGTTGCAGCAAATCCACAGAGTTGCATCACGCAGTGTAAAACTCCAACCCAAGGGAGATTCGTGGGCATTCCATGTGAATCTGAATGTATATTAACTCTGTGAACTCTGTGTTTCGCGGGCTTCCTCACCTCCAATGATTAAGACAGGAACCATCACTCCAACAACAGACATCTGAGTTGTAACAATCAAGTCTTTTCCCCAGATCCACAACTAGAGATATCTTTCTACTTTTCTCTCTTTTTTTCCCTTTCTTTCTTTTCCTCAAACATTTCTTTTAAGTGTTATTTTTCTGCTTTTGTAGTGCTATGTGGTCAAAATGGCTACATACCTCCCTCCATTGCAACCAAATTGTTTTAAAATAAACCCTACATATATGCAAATGTATATGTATATGTATATGTATATGTATATGTATATGTATATGTATATACAAACATATATATGTGTGTATATACACATATGTACATAGGTATACACACACATATACATACACAGATATAAACAGCAGAACTTCAGAGTTTTTTTCCCCTCTAATCCCCCTCAAGGGATCTATTAAAAAGAACCTGAGTTATCCTCACCTTCAGGGGTGTGTCATAGAAACTATTCCATCAGTAAAAGTATTCATTTTAGTCATTAAATGGTTGGGATCAGAAAGAAAGAAATACCTATGACATATCTTTAGGAATTTACTGTAATTAAGTGATATTTCTGTTGTAATATGAAGTGGTGTAATTGCACTCCTACAGCCATTAATGGCTAGCTCTCCAGGTGGACGCACTTTCCAAACTTTTTTTCCTAATAATTGCACTGCATCCAAAGAAATAATTACCCTGGAGGAGAGAAATTACTGTATCATGGTAATATTTATGTTGAAAAGAGGGAGAGTTATACCAGTGCAGCAGCAAGAATGTAGTTGAATAATTTTCCTGGGTGGTGGCCTTAAACAGACAAGTCTGGGAATGTGGCATGTTTCTGTCCCATAGGATAGCACTTCTGGTAGGGACTCAGCTTGTGGAGTTTCTGGGCTGGTGATTTCCATTTTTTCTGGTCAGACACCATGGTCAGATACATCAGACACCTGGAAAGAAAATTTCAAGTCTAGAAACTTGTTCAAGGAAATAGAAGTTTTATTGGTATTCGTTGAATACTGTTTCCATCATTATTGCTTTTAAAGTGTTTATCTTTTACCTCTGTGTATCCTAAGGAGAAGCTGAGAAGGAATTGGTGTCATCTTCAGGTCACCTCAGGTTTTAGGCAATATTTGCTTAATGAAGGTCATACAGAATCACAAAATCACAGAATTGTTGACCTTAAAATGTACCTCTGGGGTTCATTTGTTTCAGTCTCCCTGCCTCATCAAGGCCACCTAAAGCAGGTTGCTCAGGACTGTGAGCAAGAAGCTTTGGAATGCCCCCAAGCATGGAGGCTGCACAAGCTGCCTGGGCAATCCATGCCAGTGCTGTCACCCTCACAGCACAAAGGTGATGTTCCAGATGCTCAGAAAGGACCTCCTGTGTTTCCCTTTGTGCCTATTGACTCTGGTCCTGTTCCTGGGCACCACTGGAAAGAGCCTGGCTCCATCTTCTTTGCATCCTCCCTCCCCCGTGAGCCTTCTTGTCTCTGGGCTGTATGGTCCCAGTTCTCTCAGGCTTTCCTCTTAGGAGAGATGACCCAGTCCATCCTTTTTTTTTTTTTTTTTTTTTTTTTTTTTTTTTTTTTTTTCCTTTTATTGGACTTTCTCCAGCATGTCTGTGTTCCTCATGTACTGGGGTACCCAGGACTGGATAGAGAACTCCAGATGTGTATCACCAGTGCTGAGCTGAGGGACAGGATCACTTGCTCATTGCTTGTCATCCTGTGGAAGAGCAAATATTTACTTTAAAATACATTTAAATAATTACTCTTAAGCCCAGACAAGTCCAGCAGCCTCAAATCTGCACAGCATTAGATGTAGACAGTTTTTCATACTACAAAGAACAGATAAAGCCAGTAGCACTTTATTTAGGATTTTTATTGTAAACACATATGGCTAATTATGATTCACACACATTACTCTTTTTCTTTTTATTATTGAATGAATGTTGATCAGTTAACCAATACCTTGTTTTGATTTGTTCCATTTGCAAGATTGCAGATTTCATGATACATATAAAGATTATGTTACAGTAAAAGAAGCAAAAAATATGTGAAGCACATACATCCTACATTTAACAAGTTAGCATATTTTTCAAACATACCACTTTGAAAAATAAATGTTATTTGGTCTCCATGATGAGTTTAAATGAAATTCAATACATTTGAGATTGCATATTTTTGCATGTGCAAAACATTAACTCAAAAGCTACTAGAATGGTCACCATCAACCGGACAAAAATTAACCTGCAGGATCAGAAAAAAGTCAAATGTTGGTTGAGCTGCAAATTGAGAAAAGATGTCTTTTGATTTATGTTATTTTTTATGTCTTTTATCAAGGTGGACTAATGCAACATTAATACTGTAGAGAAAATGTTTAATGCTACTGATTTCAGATAAGAATTATAATAATTGAAAGAAAAACGCATCATAAGAAAATATTTAGAGGAAAAAAAAAAACTTGTATTTTTTTTTCTGATACAACATTATTGGCACATAGGCAGTCATTTTTTCTGATAGGTTCTATCCAAAAAACCCTTCAATTCCTTAGTTCTAAACCCCTATATATCATAAATGTGCCAAATATAAATCAATACCTGTTACTAGCCCTCCAATCCTATTCAAGTAATTAAACTTGCTATATATCACCTTTTAGCCCTCCCTAGTAGGTAAAAAGCTTTATCACAAAACATACATTTGAAAGATGAGTCAATGTATATAGGTCCAGTTTTAAAAGTACCTGGAAGACTGAAAGATTAAAATTTTTTGTTAAAAGTTGCCTAACTATATACTTTTAGTGGCCCATTCTTAAAATTTGATTCCTTAGTTTCTCTGGAAGGAACAGAAATTAACTTTTAGTTTTAAATATCCACATACCTATTTTAAAATATTTTCCCCTGGAATACTTTTAATTGTATCTGCATGTGATTTCTCCTAAACCAGCAAAATAATAATGAGAATCTCTTACAGACCCATGATTTGTTCTATCATCATTATACATGTCAGAATCTTAAACAAGTTTCTGATAAACCCAGTCCTTATAAGGAAAAAAAAAAAAAACAACAAAAATGTTGGGGCTGAAACAACAGGAATAGGAGAATAGGGTTATCTCTCTCAAGCAAGTAATCACAGATCTCCTTTCACCATGTTCTTCTGGGCTGATTTATGATATCTGTGTAGAGCTCATGGCAAACAGTTACAGTAAAACAGTGAACTCCCCAGAGGCAGCCCTGGTGAACCCTGCAGCCCCTCACAAGGACTGTGTTCCGAGGTTCTGTACAGTTCATGTAGGGCTGAATACATCTGGGATAGATTTAGATCAAGTTTGTTTCCAGCGGAGCTGTCCAACTGTTCAACACTTATTGAAAATCATTCTTATCCTTGAGATAACAGTGATTTATTTATCATTTTCTAATAGATAGAGACCCAAGAAAGGGATTATGAATCTGTGACAATTAGGAGGAAAGAAAAATAAGAAAAAATAAAGGAAATCCTCAAAGTAAATGGCAAGCTGAGAATATAAACTAAAATTCTGTTTATAAACTTCCGCTAAGGGCTGTTCACTATTTTCCATGACCGTACTTTGTTGGAGATGTTGTTAACTCCAGTAAAATTAAAGTATCGGGAAGCCCTGATGTGTTATGCTCCTTACAAGCTAAGAAGGGTGAAATCCTCCTGCTGTCCTCCCTGAGAGCAGATGGCAGCACTGCAGAACACGACAGTTCAAAGAAGCAGATCACTGTACTTGGTGTATGTCTACAGCACTCCTGTTTGAACACTGACCAGTACCAGAAACTCTGGCATTATCACCTCTCCTTTTTTCATTCTGCAGTGTACCTTACTATACACAGTGGGCAGTTTGTACAATTTAATCCTTGTTGTATAACTTCTTTCTCCTGCTGTATTTCCTTGCTTTACTCCCAAATTTATTAATGTGCAGAGGAGGAAAATAGCATGGCACATAAAGTCACTATTGCTGTGTAAAGTTAAGGCAAGACCAGATAAACCTACAATGTGGGAAGGAAGTAGAAGGAGCTAGTAAAAATTGTTTTATCTCAATAACTGCATATTCACTGAACTCTTACACTGTGCACTGTGCCTTCCTGCTATATGCTACCCAGCCAAATAAAAAAGGAAGCTTGTCTGTTCTTTATGGTTTTGTGTGATAAAGAGATTGCTTATCTCAATCTGAAATATTTAATTTTCTATTCCTTCCAGTATTATTCAAAAGTTCACATTTTTCCTTGTCAATTTAACTGAATGATTTTATAAAATGAAAAAAAAAAAGCCTCTGATAGATAGGCAGTCAAATGCCCATTAAAAATATTTCATACTAAAAACAAGAGCATTAATTTCTAAAATAAAATATTTTCTTTTTAAAACTCTTGAATTACATGTGCATTTCTTTTGTGCTTCAATTTTGTATCTAAAACTACTCCTTTACTTCAGTGAGATATCAGGAAATATCAGGAAATCTATGATCAGTATTTACAAAAAAATTAGAGAAAGTCCTTTGATCATTTTTTGAACAACAGTACCACATAAAATTGTATTTAATAAAAAAAAAAGGAGAAAGATAGGAAAAGATAAAAAGCAAAAACCACCACAATTTCATAGAATCATAGAGTCATTTAGTTTGGAAAAGATCTTTAACGTCATTGAGCCAACTGTTAACCCAACACTTCCAGGTCCAACCTTGAATTTTGTCCCTAGGCAGCCTGTTCCAGTGCATGATAACCTTTGACACGAAGAAATTTTATCCCAATATCCACCCTAAACCTTCCCTGGTGAAACTGGAGGCCATTTACCTTTGTCCTGTTTCCTGTTACTTGGGAGAAGAGTCTGACCCCCACCGGGTTAGAACCTCCCTTCAGGTAGTTGTTGAGAGCAATAGGGAAAGCCCTGAGCCTCCTTTTCTCCAGGCTAAACAATTCCCAGTGCCTCAGCCACTCTTCGTAAGACTTGTGCTCCAGAGCCTTTACCAGCTATTTTTTTCTTCTATGGACACACTCCAGCACCTCGAGTCTTTCTTGCAATCTTATTTCAGTTTTATTGTGTTGTTACAACTTCTAAAAAATCAGAGGAACATATATTAGAGATTATGTTTATATCCCTTGCTGGTGAGTTTCCAGAAGAACAACATCCTCTCTGTTCTTTATGTGGCAAACATTATGATTTATGAGCCCTCAAATTTTTATTTTTATTTTTCTAATTTAAACTCATATGGACATGCATCCTTGAAAATGAGTTTGAGCTTTATTGACTATATTAACTATATGACTCCAAAGAGGTGTCTTTTTAAACATTTGTAGCCATTTATAACTTAAAACCAAAAAGAGCAAGTCATTAGAAACAGATTAAGAGTAGAGAGAAAAGATGGGAGATAGCCAGAAATGAAAGCCCCTGACCTGATATTCAGCTGATTACAGTCAGCACTTCTGAAACTGGTCATAAAAATATTAATCCAAGAGATTTTTTCCTGTGTATTAAATAACATCAGAAATCAGAAGTCTTCATTTTATGTAACATGGTTATTTTGAATTCTAATACAGCTCAGTTATAAAAACATCACCTGTTTCTTTTTAAAACAAAAAAGAAGTTTTAGCCTGGATCTCAGGATGGGATCTTGAATCGTACAGAAAGTCATGAGGAGCCAGGAGGACAGATAGGAATAAAAAGTTGGGGTCAGCATTTTGATTGAGATTATTAATATCTGGTTGCATAGAGCTAAATTCAAATGTCCCAAAGAGTATATCCAAGAGGAATATGCTTGGATAAAGGGGCAATATAAGTAGAAAGGTGGGGAAAACAGCTTCCTTCCCATCAATTTTAATAAAAGCTTTGACATTTGAAAGTTCTTTAATTGTAAAGCATATATAAATATACCCTTGCTCCATCTGGCTCAGGCTGCATGTTATAGGAGTTCACTTTGCACCATGGACCAGGAAAACCTTAATGTGTTTCTGGAAACTTCTGTCATAAATATCACAAGAAATCATCTAACCAAAGGCAGGTATCATAGTGAGGTGTCCTGTAACAATTCTAGGGTGACATTTAATTGCTACTGTTGAGTTAGAGTTAAGTAAATTCATTGTCCCCTGAAACTGTTGATTTCTGTACAGTAACTATAGAAAACAAGAACCAAGTTCTGATTTTAATGAGATAAAGACATCTTGGGTTAAGTGTGTCAACGAGTATGATCCCAAATGTTATTTAAAATTATTTGCTTAATAAAAATTAGTTTATACCTGTTTCATAATTTGAAAAATGAGATGCAAGAAATTCTTGAGGGTGATATTCTAAATTCAACTTTAGCTTATATTTTAATGCTTTATCACTATGAATAATAATTTTTACCATGGAAGTTACTATTTCTTTAATTTTGTGAGCATTTTGGAGACCGTAAAATTAGGTTAATTAGAAAAGCCAAGGATATTTTAGTTTTGACATTAGATTGTCAAAATTAATTTTGAATTATTTAATCAAAATAATCTAGAAATAAATTGCAATCAGTCTGAAACTGTGATTGCAGGTAATTTTAAATGGAAACTCTTTAATATTATAATTAATTTATGAAATTTAGCCGAATAAACTTTGTATTTCTGAATTATAAGAACTAATATTTTTGTATTTTTTGATATATAATGCATGCAGTGATATTTCTATGAAAATGTTTATTTCTGAACTGTAGTGACATTATGCAGAAAAGGTGCTATTATTTGTGCTGACAAAAATTAACACTATATATAGAAATACATTTTTCTGATGCAGTTATTCTATATAAGATCTGCATTGGTTACAGGAGGCACGGCTGTGGTCTGGGCAGAAAGGACAGGGCACATCTTTAAATCATTGTGGAATTTTACTTTGTGAATGCTCCTTGCACTATCAAAAGATCATCTGGGGACCACACAAGGTCTGGTGCTTAAATGATTTGGAAGAACATAATAGAATGAGATTTCATAATAGAATGAGAAGACTGCTCCAAGCTTTGAAGATTTCTAGTGGTTCCTGGCAATTAATCCCAACATACTTATTATCAGTACTTCACAGGTTTATATGTAAATTTAATGGTTATGAAGAAAAACTTCATAATCATTATGAAGTAGGGGAACATATTCTCTTCCAGTCCTAAAAATTTTATGTTTCTAGCAATCATTTTAAAGTGCTGAAAACATCTCCTAACTTTTAAGTGTTTGATTGTTTTTAAATGAATTTACACATTATGGGCACTCTGCATCCAAACAACATCCAAAGCACCCAAAGTCCACACCACCCTCAAAGAACTGAAAAGCATGGTTGGAAAAATGACGGAAGAATCCGAGGACTGGTTCAGTGGAATGTTCAGGGGACTCTTAGGGTGATGGACTTCAATAGTTAAGACAATCCCGTTGTTTTTTGCTGTTTTGTTTTTAATTGTGTTGGCATTCGGAATCCTATGCTGCCTAGTTTTAAAAGCCCTCAGTGGTTTAATCCCTACTACCTCAGAAGTCTGCAATGCAGAGTTTGCAGGCCAAGAGCAGGTAAAACTGCCTGCAAATCAAAAGTGGTGGGCAAAAAACTAATTTGCATCTGAATAGGCTCAATGACTTTCTTTCAACTTTATTATAATACACAAGGGTGAGATATTGTATTGCACCAAGTAGTTAGTTCATTTGCACTGGGTGTTTTTTTGGTTGTATTTTTCCATGTACCTTTGCATCTCTTTCACCTAATACCCTGTATCTCCCCTCCCCATTGGTCAACAGACCCCCTCCCCTCCTCCCTAGGGCTTAAAACTCCTTGCACGTGGGGCTCCGCCGTCTTTTCCTCCTGGATTTTGTTGTGTGAGTTCTACATTAAACCTATGGGACCATTTCCCATGAGGAATAAAAGGGTCTTTGTCTTTTATCTTTGTCCTAGCCCAGATTCTCTCCCCGAGGTCCACAGCTAGCCAATGCTGGACATTAAGGGCAAGGAAATCAGGGCAGATTGCCCTTCCTGGGCAGGGAACGGGGATATGGAAAGACACAGGGAGAAGGAGGACACAGGACAGTGGGAGGAGGGTAGTGCACCCATGTCACTTCTGGACAATTTCTAACCTTGTCCTGCTTTCAGGGAAAGTGGGATAGGGGTGGAGAGGGGCAGGGTGATGGGGAGATGGTAGCAGCTCCGAGCCATCCTGGCAGTTTTCACTCCTTGCCACGCTCTTAGGAACAAAGAGTAGGGAAAGATACAAGTGGCATCACAGCAACTGAAAACCGTGGGGGTTCACAGGAGAGGGGACCACTGATTGAGGGTGCCAACACTCTGCATGCAAATATTCATTAACTATCCTTTCTTCTGCCTGACTTTAATCAGCAAAGTATAAATTCTATCTCTTACTGGAACAAATTTGGAACATTACTAACAAACCAAGTGGAATTAGTGATAAAACAGCTCCGAAACTTCTCCCACGGTTCATTTTAATTCGTAAGGAAATAAATAAGAAGCAGGCAAAAGAACAGCCAATACAAACCCTCCCTCCCACCAGTTCCCCTACTCCCCCTTCCATCCCCTCTGCCCCTGAGTTGAGAGAGAAGTGTGAGACACCTTTATTGATGTTTGGCTTTGCAGGGAAGGTTTCTTCAACGCACAGTGGACTCTAGATTGTCTTAATGCGTGCTGGACTACAGTGTGAATATTTTTGCAATTAGCAAAGGACAATTACTAGTGTCCGTCCAGGGGAAGAATTTCCTTGCCTGATTCCCAGGTCCAGCTGTTGCTGTTGGTCACACCCAGACAAGCCCTGGAGTCAGCCAGAGGAGTGTGTTCGACCCAGGAGCTGACCTCTCACTCCCTGATGGATGAGCTCACCCCTCAGCAGAGGCTGGCCTTTCACCAGCAGCATCGAAATTGGGAACACAGACAAAATTTATGGCACAGATCTTGCAAGACTGAGGCTCGGTTCTGTTCCTAAGGCTCAGTGAACGGGAGGGGTTTAAAGATGCTGTCAGTAGATGACCCCATCTGAAGCATTTGGAGCAATGATGCATTTTACCTGCAAGGCTAAGCCTGTTCCTAATTTTTGGGTCCTGCTTGTGTGAAGAAAAAAATGATTAAAAAGCAGAAGTAAACAGGACCTGATTTACATTTGTTGGTTTTGGTTATTTAATATTTATTTATTTATTTCTCAATAATAATTTATTTTAAAACTTATTATTTATTTATTAATTACTGTCAGAAGTATGCCACCTTCCTTAAGTGTACCCACTACCATACTACAATAATTTCAGCCAAATTTTGCCTGAAAGTTGTATATGCCTTTACACTTTCTCTGAGATAAATATAGGAAAAAACAAACCATTCTATAGATTTTTATACATTTTTCTGGTCCATGCTTTTCCTTTACTTCACAATCTATTGCAATTCCTCTGTGGTTCAGAATAACTTTTGTGCTCTTCTAAGTGTAAAAAGCAATGAAAAGAAAAACTGTTGTACTTCAGGAATGATAATCTCTACAAAGTCTCAATATCCTTATACTAAAACTATGTTTTAAAAGAGGAGTTCTTATTAAAGTAGTACTTCTTATAAAATGATGCTTTATGTAATTTAACCTATTTTACTTTGTTGAAATTTGCTTCCTAATTATGGCTCTATGAAATTCACAGAGCTGTACACTGATAACCATGCATATTTTTTGAGCTGTTTTTTCTTTGTGTGGATGTAAAAATGATGCCTATTACTTGAGCTTGTCAACTTTTCAGAACATTTTCATTGTCACTTCAAATAATTGTAAAACAAATATGAAAAGCAAACTGTCTCATTATTGAATACTGTTATTGTGGGTTAACAGAAGTTTTTCTAAGCATTATTGATATAAATACCTTTATAAAGTATATTATATTTTAAAATAAAATAAAAAACAAAACCTTGCTAAGAAATATCCCACTTTTTCATATTTCAATTATTTAAAATATTAAATTTGGTATCTGCATTTTTTCATATGAAGTCAATAATAAGTTATTACATAATTTTTATTTTTATTCTCATCTCCCTCAGGAGGATGGAAAAGGAAGAATGGAAGGATGGAAGGAAGGAAGGAAGGAAGGAAGGAAGGAAGGAAGGAAGGAAGGAAGGAAGGAAGGAAGGAAGGAAGGAAGGAAGTTAGGAAGTTGTACTCTTTGGAAAATAGACTATCACTGGGTTGGTGGGGGTTTTTTGTGTGTGTGTGGTTTTTTTTTTTTTTTTTTTTTTTTTTTTTTTTTTTTTTTTTTTTTGTTTTTTGTTTTTTGGTTTTTTTTTTGTTTTTGTTTTTGGTTTTGGTTTTGTTTTTTTTTTTTGTTTTGTTTTTGCCAAAATATCTATTTGAAGCAAGCCATAATGATATTTCTTAAAATTTCCTGAAAAAGAAAACTTTGAAAATTGCTTGTCACTGCAACCTCTCTTTTTGACTGGTGAAGAATATCCAAGCTGTCATAGGGAAAATGAAAGTTCCCTCTTTCTGGTGACTCACCAGGCAGCTGTGTTTGGATTTACATACTGATTCTGCATGTTGAGAAAATATCTTGAGTTCAAGGACTGGATGTTTCTCTAGCCACTGACCTGCTTCTAGAACACAAATCCCTCCAGTCCAGCTGACTTATGCTTCCAGGGTGTCTAACCTTCCAAACCTCTGCAAAACCTTGTGAGTTTAAAGAAGGCCAAGTATAAAGTCCTGCACCTGGCTTGGGGCAAGCCCTGGTGTAAACACAGGCTGAGGGATAAACAGATTGAGAGAAGGATTTGTGGGTGCTGGTGGATGAGAGGCTGGACATGACCCAGCAGTGGCACCAGAAAACCAGTCTTGTCCTAGGCTGCATTGAAAGCAGCACAGCCAACAGGACAAGGGAGGGGACTCTGTCCCTTTGCTCAGTGCTGGTGAGACCCCACCTGCAGGGCTGCATCAGCTCTGGGGTCCCAGCACAGGAAAGACCTGAACCTGTCTGAGTAGCTCCAGAGGAGGGACACGAAAATGATCATAGGCATGGACACCTCTCCTATAAGGAAAGACAGAAAGAGCTCATATCGATCATCCTGAAGAAGAGAAAGCTCCAGAGAGACCTTACTTTGATCTTATATTACCTAAAGGGGGCTCATAAGAAAGATGGGGACAAACTTTTTATCAGGGCCTTATGTGATAGGACAATGGGTAATGATATCAAACTAAAAAAGGGTAGATTTAGACTAGATATAAGAAGGCTGTTTGATATTTACAAAAATGACTGTTGATTATGGGCTTGGATCATGTGCAAGCAAGCAAAAACATTCAGAGTAGTTCATTAGCTTGGAGATGGAATTGTAGAGAAATCCCTGTGAAGCAGAAGAAAAAGCAGCTTGGACAAAGCTGCAGAACAACTGGGAAGGGGAAACTACCAGAAGTCTGATAAGACTCTCGGGTACTTTTCTTCCCTTAGACAAGAAGTTTCTATTTGCCTTTTCTTTTGATAAGACAGAGACCATTAGGAGAGTTAAGTACTGAGGCACTTCCAGCGTCCATGAGCATTTCCCCAAAATGACAATGTTCAATAAAATCCATATACGTCTTTGCATATAGACACAGAAGACTTATGAATTCAGTAAGTCTTTTCCTGGTCAATAAGAATGAATATTTAGAAAAGCAACATAGGTTTATAAAAACAAATTCTTCAGATTTTAATACTGGCTTTTTTTAATCTAAGCAAATGTAGCAACCGTTTTCCTGCCAAAATCTGTCCCAAGCCAGGGCAGCAACCCTTGATCAATCCTGTATGAAAGAAGTTTTTTGTAAAGAAGTCATATTAAAACTGCTTTGAAAGTCCAAAAATGATTTTTTTTTCTGGAATGCTAGCTAGCTGCCAAGTCTCCACTTTCAGTTGGTATTATATTCTATAAGCACCATTAAAATGATCAGGATTCTTTGGAATACCACTATGGAAAATAAAAGCAGCCAGGCTCTTGATATTTGGGGTGAGACTTGTCTGATTTCTTTCCAACTCAGGTTTTCTGTGATTCTGAAGTTGACAGATTCTTAGTTTATCTAAAGCTGTAGAATATTTGGTGTAGCTACCATCTTGGCATACCATAACCACTTTGTTGAAATCATTTGAGGTGGTTACAGAATTTCAGATGGTGAAATCTAGATTCCTAGGACCTCTCAAGGACTGGGACAGAGATCTTGTGTTTCTTTGACTGTTTAATTTCCACATAAAGACAGAACTTCATCTTACTGGGAAAACTGCTGCTCAGCAGATGACTTCCTAAATATTCTGAATTAGAACACTAATTAGGGCATGTCCAGTCTAAAGCACTTGCTAAACATTTCTCTTCCTCCAAGATGCCCTGGGAGCCTGCAAGAATCGATTACTTCTGTTGAAGTGGTACTTGTGATTCAGAAAGATGACTAGGGAGGACATAAGTTATTGTTTGCTGAAAATTATATTCTTCAGCTACTTGGTTCCTAGAAATTCGTGAAAATCTGATTGAATAAAATTTTGAATTGGGATGGAACCAATTCTTCCTTCTGTCAAATCACTGAAAATTTATAGGCATAGAACTTTTCCAACAAAAGAGTTGCTGAATATCCTCATGAAAGCCATGTATACCCTGATATACACTGGTAATGAGAACTTCCCTTGAGAAATGAAAAATTTAACTTTTAACTTACTCAAACCAAGAATTATATAGTACAGAAGAGTATAATAGAAAAGCAGTAGTTAAACTAATATCTGTTAATTGTTAATTTACAGGAACAGAAAGACTTCATGGAATATTGCAAAACCTGGTTGCTCTAGCCAAGTGCAGTCCCAGAAGGAGAAATTACATACATGTGGAATTTCACATCCACATTCACACAACCTCTTCACAATATGGATCATATTTTATTTACATTTGTCATAGCTACTGTATGTGAACTTTTTTCATAGTAAGTAATACGACACATTGCCTTGAGTTGATTACTGACTGTGGTCAAACTTCCTACCATGGTTTTCAAACTGAAATTAAACAGGAAAATTTGAGTCCTTTATAGCTGTATATACAAACATATCTATGTACAGACTTTGAGGAAGGTGAAATTGTAAATGAGTTCTGAATGAAGACCATCTCTAATTCAACACAAATCCATCTACCTCTAAAATATCTCCTGCAGGCTGTAAGTACTTCAGTGTTAACTCTATAACTCTTAAGACAGTTTTTTTCACACATTTGTTTGGAAACCTCATAATATCCTACAAGGTAGCAACCATTTTCTAGGATTTTTTTTTCTTGTTACTTTTTTCTACTTTCTGGCTGATATAAATAGTGTTTTTCTTCACTCCTCTTCAACCCAGTTATATTTGTAATCAGATAGGACTAATATTCAAAGGCCATCTGGATATGGTCCTGGACAACCTGGTCTAGGTAACCCTGCTCAAAAAGGTGGGCTGAAGTCCATTCCAACCTCAACCCTTCTTTGTTTTTGTGATTTTGTGTCTGCCATCATCCGTAATTTCTCTTCTACAGTTTCCTGCCTTGTTATAAACTTCCAGATTCTGCCTGGAATGAGTGGAAGTAAATTACACTGTTGAAAGGGAAGTAAATTTCACTACTGAAAATCTGATTTTAAAGGGTGAGTTTGATTGTTTCATGGTTATGAAGTTACAAGGGAAATAACCTGTGGCTCTTAAAGAAAAGAAATAAAGATGCTCATCATTTTGTCAAGGGGAGAGAAAGAGAAAAACAGGTGGAGGAGTCAATAAAAAGAATGATTTTATCTTCCTTTTTTTGTTTGTTTAAAGTGGTGAAAGTAGACATATGTGTCACTAAAGACAGAAAAATTGAGCCAAAAAATGCCTTGGGAAAATATTGACTTGTGTATCATGTCCAAAAGTTAGTTGGCCTAACATCTGTCATCTGGCTGTTTGAATTATCACAAGCAAATAAAAGCTTTTGTTTGAACTCTGTTGAAGTACACAAACTCAAACTTGAGATCTGAAATACAGTAATTGCAGGGTTACCTTAATTTATCTTTCATTGTGATGGATTATAGAATTATTAGTACTGGATGTTGCTTTATTTTTCCTCCATACTGTGTGACCCTACATGTAGAATAAAAATCCCATTTAATAGCTCCCTCTGTATTATATATTCCACTTCAATCATGGACTCTTTTAACATTTAGGAATATTTGTCCAAGGAGTCAGCTTTGGCAGAATGGAGAGAGTGACTGGAACCCAACTAACAGCAAAACACTTTTTGGGAGTGGAAGAATGTTGTCAGTTTAATAGGAAATTTAGAAATGAAGGAAATTTTTCCACAGTTCTGAGGGAAGGCTTTTGGTGTAATCATGACCATGTGTCTTGCATGCCCCACTTTGTCATCTCCAAATATCATTGCAGCACATCATGCAGCTGCAACTAATTGAAAGCATTTGCAATGACCCATTCTAAAAGCTACAAATCCAGGTTAGCAAGGATCTAGGAGAGGAGCAGGTAGGAGGTTCCAAAAAGAAAAAAGAAGAGTTCACAGAGAACTGAATCACAGGTATACTAATAACACCAGTGTGTGATTCCTTTTTGTAGGTGACTACAGCCGATGTCCCAAAGTGGCTTTTTCTCTTCATGTTGTGGTTCCTGTGCATCATGTAGTGATGAACATTCAGTAATTAAATACTTACATACAATTCTTTCTAGCTAAAAAGGAATATTCCAGCATAGAGAGTATCATGGTAGCTGTCATGTTCATAAAGCCTTTCTTACACTCTTTTTTCCAGTGTCCATCTTTGCATTCACATTTGGAATTAAGAAATTAAACAAACTGTTTTTTGTTCCTTTAGTTGTAGAAAGAGTTAAATACTTTATTCTCCTATTCAGAATATTTATCTTAAATGGATTCCTATAACATTTCCCATCCTCCTTTTCTTACTGCCCCCCTTATTTTGGAAGCCTTTCTTTTCTGTATTAATTCAAATCTCTTAATCCTCTCTCAAGCACAGACTGATGAGCATCAAAATACTGCTTCAGAAAATTAAAAAATAATTTTTCCTTCCTCTCCCTTCTTTGTGTTCCCTGGTTTGGCATAACGTTTTGCTCCAATTATCAGTCACATCAGTATATATTTGTGTGGAATGGGCTGATCAGGAAGTGGTGGAGTCATGGTCCCTGGAGATGTTCAAGAAACACATGGACATGACACAGTGCTGTGATCTGATTGACAAGGTGGTGATTGGTCAAAAATTGAACTCCATAATCTTCAGGGTCTTTTCCAACCTAAATGATTCTCTAACTACATGAATGCCTAGGCTCAATATGAAAAGAATTGTTAGAAATAGTCAGTCACAGTGTGCTCATGAACATGTTTAGTATCCTTATGTCTATGCAATTTTGAGATCACCATCACATCTGTACACATAATTTAGTCCTTGACATGGGGCAACCTAGTATACACACAGATACACCCCAACAAACTGAACTGTGGAAAGGAAATATTCACATTACACTGTAAGATGCTCATGTGTTGTGTCATATAGTGGCTGACATTCACAACAGGGTGGGAGGGTATGGGAGAGGAGTTTCAGATGCCTTGAGAAAGCACAAACTGACTCAATGATGTTTGATTATAAAATATGAATTAACTACACCACACACAATTTTTGGCATTTATAAACTGAAGGAATTCTAAAATAAGCTGAAGTAGACATTATTGCATTGTCAGTAAATCATTCAGATAGTAAAAATAATATCTAAGAATCAAAAAACCCACCCCAAAACAGTCCAGATTGGAAGATGTGGCATATAAAGTAGCACACTGTGAGTTAAACTTACCTGTATGTCAAACATGTCAAATCCATTTCTTTATTATAGATTTTACTTTTTTTGGTGCATTATAAAATTCTTTTTTTGTGTTTATTTCAAATGTTTTCCTCATTATCTAATTAATGCACTTCACATTTTTTATCTAATTAAATGGGTTTTCCTGTCCTTTAGGGGTTTTTGTATGGCATTTGTGCTATTGATTCAGTCAAGGATTATAGATAAGACAGGACCATTATGATCTTTTCATCTGACCTCAGCAGACATAAATTTTTCCCTAGTAATTCCTAAAGTTAAACACCTTTCAGCCACAGCAGTAAATTACAGCATTAACCTTTAACATTTACAGCCCACTGATATTTATAAACAGGGTTCTGAATAGTATACGAGCAGTCAATACATGTGTTTTTTTCAGAAGGGGTTCTTAAATTTTATCTGGGTTTTCTTTAAATTTAGAAAAAAACAGTTTTTCTCAGATAACTCTTGACGAAAATAAAATGAAAAGAAAATTTAACTTTTTTTCAGCTAATTAGGGTGTGACATTTATGGGAAACCACATAAAATATTTTTAAGCTTCTAATAATTGGAATAATGACTCCAATGTTTTTGCGTGTATTCACATGAAGACAAAGCTTTATTTGCTGGTGATCTTTGTACAACAGCACTGATCTCTGGCAGAAGTTAGGAATTATTGCTTAAACATTCTCAATTGAGCACTGAATCACCCCTGCAATAACAACAAAATAATTGTATCTCATTTTTTTTTTAAAACATATTTTAAAAAGTTATATAGAAACCAAAACACTGAGATAATTGTATGATGAATGTTTTCTGGCTGTACTTTATGCCCCATAATACCTCAGGAGACATTCTTATAATCACCACACCTCAGCTTTTGCATTTTGGCTCACAAAAATCATATCTGTGAAGGCAGGATGTGCTAAACTGTAACAGACTGAACTTATAAGTTTTTTCATAGCTGGTTTCACTCCTCCCTCTCAAAAAATGTCCTAAGAGACTTGTCAGGTGAGGTTGCATTAGGACAGATTAAATCTTTGTATATTTCACAGAGTTCTTCAAGCCAAAATTCCTGTATCTTGTCCCAATTTGGCAGGGGAAGTCATAGGAATTACATCTGTAAAAATGGGCTTCAATAAACCTTCTGTCAAACAAAAAGCTGATCAAGAAGATTTTGACACCTGATAATTTTGATGAGCAATGTGACATTCTATAAGCCACCTTTTCTTTCAGTGATGACTGTTTTGGAGTCACAGTTAATTGAGCACAGTGATCCCTATATTTATGGGATTGCACAAGCACCACAAAGTATGTCTTGAAAATAAATGACAGAATCATAGAGTTTTGGAGACCTGAGATTCAGAAGGGCCTGCCATGAGCAATACTAAAGTAGGTCAGCTATGGCTTTGCATATGTATATAGTCACATCTTGAAAATCTCCAAGAGTTCCAAGCTTCTCTGAGTGAATTTTTCTCGGTGAAAAATTCCTGATGCTCAGTCTGAATCTTCTCTCTGTGGGCTTTGTTTAAGGCTTTGATAGTAGTGAGAAAATTTTGTCCCATTATCTTTCTAATGGCTTTCAAAGCTGTGCATTTAGATGTCCATTTATTTTCCTCTACATAAGACTAAAGAAACGCATTTCCCTCAGCTGGACATTCCAGGTAACATGCAATTGGTGCTCAATATCTTTGCAGCCTCTCACTGAACCCTCTCCAGTTTCCTGACATCCTTTTGGAATAAGCAGGTCCCAGACCAGGCACCATATTCCAGTAACAGCTTCATCATGAGTAAAATCAGTACTTTTTATCTGCTTGACACACTCCATTTAATGGAGTCTATTACACCAATCATATAATTTGTGATTTCTTTATTCTTGTGTCTATTGTGCATCCACCTGGCCCCCACACAGCACATTAGTACTTTCCAGTAGGGAAACTGGAACTTTAGTCTAGTTTAGTTCAGTACTTTCCAGGATGTTGATGGAGGTGTTGAAGAATATGTCTTGCAGTGGAAGTTATGGGGTACACATCAATATTTTCCACTATTGAATAGTAACTTTGAATTGAGTAAAACTTTTTGTACCCAGTAGTCCATTAAATTGGTGTGTAACATTTTAGCAGTGTTTCTGCCTATCAGTACTGAAGAACTGTTCAAGAAAAAGTGTTCAAAAGGTTTTATAAATACAAGATAGGCCAAGTGAATAGTTTTCTGGGGCTCGTTTCCAATCTAAAAGTACAAAATTTAATATGGATTGTGATTTTGAAGAATAACTGGATTATGGAATATTTGAGCAGTACTGTTTGATCAGCAGCATTTTCTGGGGACCAAGAGAAGTGAGAAAAGCCTCTGTAGTTCTGCAGAGATAAAGTGCAATGCTGGATGAACCAATCTTCAATGGAAGAATAAGATTGTGCCAAACTCATGTATTTAGCGTGTTCCTGGGAAAGACAGGCAGAATATTAATTCTGTTCCTCCAGTTTTTGTATGAATACGAGAAGACACTCCAAGTAGATTTGTCCATCAAGTGGCACCATCCCTCTTCCACCAGAACCCCAAAACTTCACCAGTTATTTTCTAACAATAAGTATTTTGTTAAAATATATTTCAGGAATCTATATGTGAGGAAACAAACCAATACATAAGGAAGGAAACACCAGGAAAATTACATGCTTTGAAATAAATGTGTGATACTATAGCACAGTGATCTCCCAAATCTTGCTCTATGTCAGGGTCATCACACAGCAGTGCTTACACCAAAAACTCCAAGGTAAGTTTACCTGTCCCTAAAGATATAATTTTCTATGAGAAGTTCCTGTTACTTTTCACAAACAACACATCTTTATCACAAAGATATCTGTAGAGAAGAATCTTAGAATATTTCTTAATGAACAGCAGAAACATTTAGGTCCTGACAAAAAAATGGAAATTCTGCCTCTATGGAAAGAATATTCAGTGGCAGTTTTGCCTCACTAAGGGCTGGCAATTACGTGCTTTGGTCTGTACATAAAATACCATTAGATACATACTATGTTTCAACAGGAGTTTAA
This sequence comes from Sylvia atricapilla, assembly GCF_009819655.1. Taxonomy (NCBI): domain Eukaryota; kingdom Metazoa; phylum Chordata; class Aves; order Passeriformes; family Sylviidae; genus Sylvia; species Sylvia atricapilla. Next base: position 13,531,142 of record NC_089144.1, read on the forward strand.
AAGCACATTTAATCTTTTGTTTCTTCCTTTTAACTCTGTACCAAAAATCTTTCTTCCATTTCACAGCGCAGTACAGAGTGATTAAGCCTTCCCTATTCCTATTGTTTGCAACTCAAAAAGCCTTATGATTTAGAGTGTATTTCGTAGTCCAAACTTATTATAATGATAGACAGATCATCTAAAGGAAAAATAGCCAGGGGAGCAAGAAAAATTACAGGCTACATACAATCCCAGCTTTGTTCTGAAAGAGAAGAGCCTCACCCACATGAGGTATTAGGCTTTGCATGAGAAAACAGCAGACTTCCTACACTTCATATGTGTGTGCATACATATGTCACTTCTTAAAAAACAGGTCACAAGAAAAATAAGATATCATATTTAACACATTAACACCACATGCCATTTCAGACAGGGAGATAAGATAGCATGGTGAGCAGGCCTAACTGTTGGTATTTAAACTATTAATCATAACTTCTCCCTTCCCAGCAGCATGGAGGGAAAAGTTAGCATAGTTAACATATTTCTCATGCATATGTTAGCCTGGATTTCTGTACTGTAAATGAGCCATCTTTCCAATACCTTGATTTGATCCACCGTGTCTTTTAATTTCTTTGTGGATTACAGTAATCAATGGCAGATGCAAACAGAAACATTATTTTCATTATTTCAGACCAAACTGAAAACAAACGTCAGGCTCTATGTCATGGAATAAATTAAATCTTTTGTACTTCAGATTACATTCTAAACATGATACATCAATCACACCCTCTGTGTGTTGTGGGCCCCTTTTCCATCTTGTTCCTGGGTGACCTTTCACTGTGTTTAAAGGATAATATAACAAAGTAGTGTTACAGAGGTCATTTTACATACCCCTCTTATTTTATAAGCTTACAATCCATTGCAATAAAAACATATTAGAAATCTAAATCAAACAGACCTAGATTATATATGTTCAACAGATCTACCACTGGTTGGTCTCATTAAGCAGCAGTTTAAGAACACAAGCTACAGCTTGTATAACTACTAATACCAGTTCCAGTAAACTTTCAATATTCTGAGTTCACAGATTCAAGTGGAGGTGCACTGAGTCTAAGTTCTGGTTTTGGTCTGAATACCTTTTTGCAAAAGAGTCAGAATATTCAAGATAATCCTTACTCACTTTTTCATTTTCCAGATCAATGTTTTCTGCAACTTATTAATCTCCAGATTTTCCTATCAAAACTTGCATTTGTAGTCTTATTTTATTTATTTATTTATTTATTTGGTGGGGGAATCAATTTATTCATCTTTCCAAACATACTGAATTTTGTCGTGATACTCACACTAAGTACATATTTTCAGAATGGAACTATCCCAAACAAATGCTCCTCACAGCCTTTTTTAGATTTCAAAATAATTTACTTCTATTAATTCCTCAAGCTTCCACTACTAATACGCTTCTTGCTTATGCAGAAGAGTCTCACAGTCACCTTCATGCTACTTTCCACAGGGTGAGGAAGTTATCTCAAAGTGGAAATGGACAGACTACACTTGAAAACACTTACAGCTACATTCCATTCTCTTTTCTTTATCATAAAGACACAACTTATAGGTTGGAAACCCTTGCTGGCTTTTCTTCTTCCCTCATGCAAGAAGGGCGTGGAACAAGGCAGCTGCAATCTGTTCTTTCTTAACTAACTCAAACTAATTTCCTATTGTTAGAGTTTCTCCTAAGAAACTTTAAAAAGCAAGTAAGGACTTGACTTAGTGCCACATAGTACAAACATTAAGTTTGCAGTCAAGGAATCTGATTTTTGCTATTCAGTGTGGAATTTGAGTTTCCTTACTTTTATTTCATTATTTTTATTATGGCAAGTAATGATAAATTTCACTCAGGACAGGGTTTCTTTTTTAGAGGGAAGGCTATTTAAGCCTATTTAAGATTCTGATGATAGCAGGAGTAATTTTCCCAATTAACTTTTGGTGCTTTGCTTTTGCTATGCAGTTATATTATTTTCCTTTTCTTATTCCTACAAGATGCAGGGAAAATTCAGATATATTGATTTTAGACTCATTTGAATAAACCATACATCCCCATCCTGCACACATTCCTCCTTGTGAACTTTGTGACTGATATAAGCTCATTCAAGTCAATAGGCAAATTTCAGTATTGCAAGGTTAGGGTCATAACTATTGCATTTATCTGGGATCCTATATAAGTCTTAAGAGCATTTATTGTAAAGTGAAGTATGTAAAATGCTGAAGTCAATAAGCTCATATGATTGCCAACAAAAATCAGTGTTTAATTAAGAGAACACCTTTAGAGCAATTTAAGCCACTGTAAGATGTATATCAAATACTGTGGGGCAATAACAATATTTAAAGTCCAATGAAGTCATTATTGCTGCCTTTAGAAACAGTTCCCTAAAGGAAAGTTCTTTGAAAAGTCACTCTCCCACAAAATTCCATAGACTTTAATTTAACTGCCATTGCTTTAAAGAAAATTAGCAAGCTGCTGACAGAGCAGGGCTGTAGTGTTAATTGTGGCTGGCTGTGCCCTGTCACTGTTATATCATCTCTTGAAATGGCTATAGGTGTGTCTCAGTATCACCTGATATTTATTCAGTATTTATTCAGTACAATTTGGTTTAGAGAATGTAAAATACTCTTTCGAGTGTAGCACCATATATCAGTTTCAGATGTGAAATATGTGTGTGTAATCACGCATTTCTATACTGCAAACAAAAAATATTTGTGATACTACAGGAAGAATGAGAAAGATCTGGTGCTTGGGGAATTTTGTTTGGTAGTTTTAGGCTTTATTCTTTAAGAAATATTTATTATGTAACAATTGCATTTCTGCTTATCTTCCATATCTTTTCTTTGGTAAAAAATCCTTGGGATTTATAACTTTTAGTGATGCAGACTAGTGAGCTAGATGGGGGCATATATTCTGTATCCAACAGCAGGTAAGGAGGCAATTGTTTGTTACACAGAAAAACTTGTATGGAGTGGTAGGAAGGAAAAGTGGTATGTCAAAAGTGTCAGTGTCTAAAACAAGGAAATGTTATGATGACTGTGGAAATCGAACTTTTTACTAATACTGTCATCTCCATTTTTATCATAAAGCCATCCAACCTAACTTGAAGAATTTAACTGAAGTACCTAGGATACAACATGGTCTTCACAGAGACTTCTTTTCTGTTTTTATACACATCAGTCTGTTTTTATGTCTCACACAGTGAATATTTTGTGTACTATAAGCCAGAAGGCAAGACAGGATAACTGGAAACTATTCAGATTGTGAAAGTAATAGCAGGCACAATTACTTTGAAAGTATTCTTACTCTGCAAGTCAGTTTCCTGCTGTACGTAAGTATTTGAGTATCTCACTTTGACTGTAAAGTGGGAGGAATTGCATTTGTTTCATAGGAGATGGTGAACAGGGACCATTAAAAACTTTAAGTTTTGCATGATGTAGCTGGTTTGGTATAACTTATTTAGGCATCATACTTTTCTTTCTATTCTTCTCATTTTGAGTGGCAATAAATATTTCAACTACTCTCTTCTCATTTAAAGCTTGCAATTTGAAAAAGGGAGGAATGGAAAGAGGGTATTTTTAGTTGAAACCTGCTTTAGGGATGCTGTGTATCACCTTGCATGTTTTAACAGACTGGTTAGCCTGACACCTGGTCTGCAGAATGAGGCAATGAAGTGGTTCCAAAACTATTCCTGGTTTGGTGATTACATAATTTATCAATGACCAGTACTGGTCTGGTCTGATAAACAGTTCACAGGAAATTAAAGCTATTCTGAATTGCAACAGCTGCATGATTCCCAGCTGGCTTTCCAGAAGCCAGAGACAAGCAGTATAAAACCAACTGTTAATATCCTATATCTCAGCAGTGTTACACTCAAGACCCTGTTATGGCTAAAAGGGGACCTTCTGTGTGAAACCTAGAATTTACTGTTCACTGAATTGAAAGCTTTAGCAGTATAACCAAAAATGTAGTCCAGATACACTGATGCTAATACAATCTAAAAAGAAAGCAACTCTTGTTAGCAATACCATATTTCAAAAGTTGTTATTTAAGTCAACCATCAACCACCAAACTTTTATTATCTCAGTTTTTAGCATCACCTTTGAATTTCTCCCTGCAGCCTAAGGTCAACAGTTCAGCCTACAGACAATTATGGGGATTCATGTGTTCCTTGAAACCTTTGCTGTAAGACCATGGTGCTAATGATGGGAGTTAATGCCTTTACTTTTTCAGAAGCAGTGCAATGTTACTGGTTTCTTCTCTCCTCTTTATGTTCTTTACACCCTGCTAATTTATCACTTTGCATGGTATGCCTTCTCCTTTTCATTTTTTTCCCCCCACAGCAGCTCCTGAGTTTAGATTTTTTAATTAACTGATTACTGGTGAGTTTTTGATAGCCCTGTTACCACTGGGATCATGCTGCACCCTAATCTTCAAAGCCTCTGCTGTCATCTAAGCTTTGTCCTTCCAGCTTTATCATAGTTACACTGGAGTAGTTCACTTTTCTGTAGCATAACCACAGGCATTTCACCACACAACCATAAAATGCTAAATAAACTAAAATTAAGTAACAGCCACCTTGTCATTAATCAGTTGTTGTTAAAGCCAAACAAGCTGGAGAAAAGCAAGCCAAGTCCAGACAAAGCACATGTGGTGGCCCCAGGCCTGCAGCCCAGCTCAACTTAATGCAGAGCCAGACTTCTGCTATAGTGGGGATTCTGTGCTTGCTGGCCAAGGAGATTACAGCATGGAAGTGTATTTACTGACTGCAACACGCAGGAATTTTCTGGCTTAGACACCACAAATGATATCTTAATCTGCATTTGAATCTGAACAGCTAAACTTTGTCACTGGTGCAGAAGTCCTGGCCCAGAACACTGAGCAACTGTACAGCAATGTACATTTTCAAATTCTCTATATTTATATGCCTAAAAATTTCCATATAAGTAACCAAAGATCCTGAATATCTTAGCATGTTGACATTATAAAATTACTTTTGTGGTTTCTTTTTTCTTTACTTTTTATAAAACAAAAGTAAGTGAAATTAAAATTAAAACAATATTAAAATATACAAGCAAAATATGTACCATTTTTAGGGAGAGACTTCAAGGAATTTTGAAGGAAAGGATTTGCTAGTCACCATAATCACATAAATCAAAACTAAAACTCCCAGCGTGTATAAGACCTTTTCCCTTTTTATTATGTAATAATTAACCTTTGTATTTTGTGCCTTTGCAGAGACAAAAACTCAGTTTGTTTTCAGCCTGAGGACAGAATAGAAAAGAAAGATGTATCCTTAAACAGGATTTCAAATTTCAATTTCATGGAAGATTTTAGGTAACTGAAAATGTGTATACATTTAAATGTCTCTACATGTTGAAGATATCACTTTATGAAAAATAATGATTCTTTTCCAAAAGACTATGCAATAACTGTCTCACTGTAACAGTTCAGAGCTATGTTTAAGGAGACTTCTTACAGACAGGAAATCAGAGCTTCCACTTGAGTAAGATCCTGCTGATGTGAATGTACAAAATTAGAGTCCATGATTCAATTCCTTTTAGCCTAGTTACTTTTTGCCTTCTCTACAAGCATCTGGAGAATAATCTCTCATCTCCCTATTGGACTCTGAAATCTGATGCAGGAAAACAGACTCGGAGTCTCATTATATTAGATATCTATTAAAACACTGGAAGTTGTTTTAAATAGAAGTGGTCAATTTGTCAGCTGCTAAAACTGGAGATGATCTTACTGCACATTACATCCATTAACTTTCATTCACCAAGAAATCTATGGATTTTCTTGTTCCAAAGATGGTTTAGCTGTTTGGGGTTTTTACAAAGAGAAATATTCAAGGACACTTAATTTTCATTTCTTTGGGCATTCAACAGATCATTGAATTTGATTGTTAAAATATATGCTAAAATATCCAGTCCAAATCTTATGTCTTCCATAGGTGACAAAATAGATGCTCATCTTAGGAGTTATGTTGTTGGAGCTGCTTCCAGCTTCTTTTCTATTTTAGGATTTATGAATTCCCTCCTACAGTATGTGAGAATACAAATCAAGTAGATGAAGGGCCAGCAATTGCACAAGTTTAGGAGTAAAATGACAGCCAAGAGGTCCAAATTATGTCAAAGACTAAATACAGCTGAAGGTGAAGAGATCACATATAAAACATGTCCTTGTAGCAGTATGTAGACCTGTACACAGAATTCCTTGTTTGGCTGGTGGAAGAGTAAGTAGTTTGGTCTAGAAACTCTTAATATGAACAATGATACAAGCTTCAGCTGTACAATATACTTAGAATAATAAACTGATCTTTTAAAAATCAATTACCTAAAAAAATTTAAAAAACCCCAAACTCAAAATCTTAAACATTTCTTATATATGAAAACAGCCGTGTCTTTTTTTCCTCTGTTCTATATATACATAAACTCACACAGAAAAGATTGACAGGAACCAAAGAAGTACAGTATTTGCACTCTTTCTCTCTCCCAGTATGCTGTCACTCAAAGTAGGTTATAGGCATGAGAGAGAGTAATAGAGGAAGTGTGTATGACACTCCCCTCCAGCACTCCCTAACAAACATGATAAATGGGGACCTGCTGTGCCAGAAGTGATGGCTCTGAACTCTGTTGTAGCTTTCAAAGGATTTCTGTCCTATGAACATATGCAAATTGAAGCTGCATAAGCTCTTGACTTTGAGAATTCTGCAGAAAATACCAGTACGTAAATTCATGTCGTATGGATGAATATTTATCCACTTAATTTTGAACCTAAGAATCCCCTGCCCAACTCAGTTTCATCTGAGAATTTTTGGTCCTTGGAGTTGAAGAGACAATGAATAGATATTTTCAGTTCAGGGTTTCTTCCATCTGTAATTTTGCATTTTTCTACCATACTTCCATCATACTTCTTGCAGCCATCTCCCTGTAAGGACAAAGGGTTCTTATGCATATTCTGTCTTTGATTTAAATTTTTTTTTTTTAGCAGACTTTTGACAGGTGTCTGCACCTATCAAATCTAGAATTTCCAAATCTGGGCTATTTTGGGGTGGTTTTGGTCTATTTTTGGTCAATTTTTGGTCTATTTTGGGGTGGTTTTGGTCTATTTTGGGTATTTTGGGGTGGTTTTAGTCTATTTTGGAGTATCTTGGAGTGGCTTTGGTCAATTTTTGGTCTATTTTTGGATGGGTTTGGGCTGTTTTGGGGTATCTCAGGATGGTTTTGGTCTATTTTTGTGTGGTTTTGGGCTATTTTTGGGGTCCCGAGTCCCGAATTAAACACTTGGGAGTTCAACAAGGAGGGAATTCTCTTCATCCAGAATCTGTTCTCTACTTTTACTTTTCCCCAGTTTCACTACATTTTCATTTTTCATACAGTGGTAAAGTTGATGTATCAGAGGTCTTTGCAGAGGTATAAAAAGTGTTCTTTGTTTTGATTTCCACCTGTTAACCACAGGATCTCTTCTATCTAATTCATTATCTCATTTCAACATCATAACAGAACTACTTGATAAAAATAAATTTGGGACTGATTTTTTTCTCATTTATTCATATCCTCCCCTAGATACCCAGGTTTGAAAGTATTTGCTGCAAAATGCTGTTGCATTAAGTGCCCAGGCACAAATTTTGTCATCTTGCCTTTTGTCCTCCATTCTAAATCAGTTATATTAATATCAACTTTTTCCACAAATCTTTGAAGGATTTCACTGAATATCTCCTATTACTGTGAAATTTGACCACAACTTTTGCATCTTCTAGCTTGTTCATTAGAAATACAAATAACTCCTGTCATGTTCCATTGACTAGAATTAGGGCTCCAAAATAAGGAAATACCAAATTGGACAATTTCAGTATTTGTATTTCCTGTGCAATTTCAGTTTGACAAAGTCTAACATTTAATCTCCCACTTAACTCTTCCAAAGTTGCCCTGTCTTAGTCACAGCACAAAATCAACCAGAGCTCTGTACGGATGGTGCATCTTAACATTCCCACAGATATGGAAGACAAGTATTGAATGACAAAGGTTAAGTATGGGAAAATGGAGTGCTGTTGAACTTTGCCATGAGAACTTCTAGTCTGCATTCGCCTTGAAGACATCAATATTAGAATCCTGCTTCAGTGAGATTTGTCCTCGATCTCAAGAGCTGTGTTTGGTTTTTTTTTTGTTTTATCCCTATTTTCTGGTGAGAAATTTGCAGCTACACTTAGTGTGTTTTGAACAGTGAGAGTGCTGTGTCATGGTATACACTCAAAAAACAAACTAATAGATGCCTCAAGTTAAAAGATCCATTTGATTTACTGTGTGCATCAGCTTCAAGCTTTATGGCCTTCTCCCATTTCTCACAGCCACCAATATCATCAAAGATGTGAAAATCAGCGAACAAGTGTAAAGGACTTGGATGTCACAGTGAGGAATGTCATGACAAAGCACATGCTGATTTTAATAATCTATTGCAACTCCTACATTTTGGGCAGCAAATAACTCAGGCAACACTTGGGTAAACACTGCACACTGTATACATATCGTTGATTAGCTGCTCTCAAGTGAGCACTCTCCATTTTCTGCATGGAATAAATAACATAAGATTATAGAATTAAAGGCTGCATTGTAATGAAGACATAGAGGACACCAAAATGAAATAACAAGGGCAATTTTAGTTGCAATCTTTCCTAATCTGACAGCTTTACAATATAGTACATTTACTTAAACAATTGACTTGATTAATTATAAATGTTTATGAACATTTTTTCAGAGAATTGTCTGAAGTCAGTAAATACCCAACAGCCCAAATTGGCTGGTCCTAATTGATGTAGGTAAATTTCCTTGAAAATAGTTCCCTGCAGTTATTCATGCTCTTTCTGAGAGAAAATCTTTGGAAATTTTCCAACAAAGCAATTTTGACGGAAAATACCGGTTATTTAAAACTGAACCTTCACAAGGAATTGTAGTTAAGAAAATATTTTATTTTTTCATAAAAGTTTTTCCATCAGCCAAGAGCTAATGTTTGTCAAAGCAAGTACCACACTAAGATAAGAAAGGGGGAAGGAGAAGAGAAGGATGTTCAGGAGAAGGGATTGACAGGGATTAAGTGAGTGAGGACATACAAGGAAACATGTCTGGCATGTTTCAGACCAAGGACTTGAATCACAATATGATTATGATTTGGGACTATTATTGGATAAGTTTACTGTAGTTTGTGTTGGTGGTGTTTTCCCATTTTTAGTAAATAATTTAATATTCCCAGAGATAGAGAGAAGAGTACTTTCTCTATGTCTATAGATATAGAAATATGATAAGAAAATTCATCTGGACCATGGAAAATTAAGTCCAGGATTGAATAGAATGTGCTGCTTCAACACTGCTCAAAAGTTCATTTTCTCTTCATTGTTCAATGGGGGAATACAATTTAATGTCTCCTAATCTGTTATCTGGTGAACAGCTTATTCACCTGGTCTCTGGGTGCTTTATATTCAAGTTTCTCACATATGTCATGCAGAATGGAGATGCAAACTTTTGTAGCTCCAGTGATACTCCTAATACCTGTACCTATTCTAGGTTTGAGAACTAGTTATTTTTTAAAAAGGCCTGTAGGTTAGTTTGTCAGTCATGAATACCTTTTTTAAAAAATTTAAATCTCATATAATTCGACTTAGTATTGTAATTTGGTAAAGGGATATTTATGAACGGTTGAGAACTTAGAAAATTATTTTGGTTCAAAGGTAGTTAAGATAGAAGCTTATCCATAGAGATTCTACTGTAGGTTGTTTAGATAGTTGTTGAAATCACTTATGAAGACATAGATTCTAGTCCAGGAATCTTAAACAAACCAGCAGTCTCAGATATGCTCTAAGGCAACTAGTCTGGATTGAAGTTCATTCCAGCATAGTTTCACTAGTATTATTATAACAAAAACAAAACCAAAAACAACAGCAACAAAACCCAAGACAAAACAAAAAGGTGAGCTCATTCAGCTAATGTTAGGGCATTATCTGAAAGAAAAGCTATGGGTTTGTAGAGAAAAATGTGAGGACAAAATTTAGAATCGTTAAAAATAAATTAAATTTCAAGGAGAGAAGCAATAGGGGAGTGAAAAGAGAAAGAGCATGACAAGGAAAAAAAAAAAGAAAAAGAAAAAAAAAGAGACGCTTGGTAAATTATGTAGGGCTGAAGACAAGAGCAATGTGAAATGTATCTACAGAGGATCAGAAATCACCCTTTCTAAAATTGATTCAAACCACAGGGAGACAGGTCAGGACAACTGGAGAAGAGGAGACAGAAAGAGTAGAGAAAGAGTCTATGAAAATCAGGCTTTATAGTAATGGATAAAATCTTTCGGACAGGAATAAATCTGTCAGATCTCAGGAGGAGTTAGGAGAAAGATTGTCTGAAGTTGATGCAAAGGCTGAATAGTGGTGTGTGACAAAGAAAATTACTGTAGTAATTACTGCAATTAAAAAAGAAGAAAAAAATTAGAAGTATTAAAAAATGTCTCGTTCATAGCCAGCGCTAATCAGAGATTAGCCTGTACTTAATTGAATTTCCATATTGTTACAGTAATTTAAAACTACTTCTATTTTTTTTTGCTATACACAGACTGAAGAAGAAGAGAGTGTGAAGAACTGTGCAGCACACAGACTTTGAACACTAGCATAACCCAGTTAAAGGCACGAAGGTAAATGAGTACTTTGTGTCAGGTTTCAGAGAGAATAATTATGTTTGGGTAGAGAATTAGAGGCAAATGAAAATGAGAATGTGAAAATGAAAACAGCTCTTGAGTAGCAACAAAATACCAAGAGGTAAAATACTCTAAAAGTGGGAAGAGAGCATAAACTCATTCAAGTGTCGTAAAAAACTGGCACGTGAAATCACAGATCCAGTTCCAGGAACTGTTTAATGAAACAGTCATACAGCAACTCTGATGTTTCGTGGGAGTCATGCAAGAGAAAAAAAGATCAGTTTAGATATATTTCTCAATTGCATGCATAAATTAGAATGAGTTATGGATGGAGGGGAATAATTAAAGACATAAGACAATAATAAATGAGGTAAACTTCAACATGTGTTTCCCAAAGGCAGATCTTCTCAGAGATCTTTAAAAGGTAACTTCCTTGATAAGGAAATTCTTTTCCAAGCCAAAAGAAATGTTGCAGCTTTTGTTTCTGTCTACTTTGGTAAGGGATTTGATGCTATGGCACAAAGGAAATTCCATCTGAAACTGGAGGAGATGGGGATTAGCAGAGGAACTGAGTGTTGAACAAAGGGATGGCTCAAGAAAGACAGTGATTGAGGAAGATAGTATCTGACTGAAAAAAGGCTTTTAAGGGGATGTCTCAGTTTATAGTCTTAAAAAAAAAATCTGAATTTAAGTTCTAATAGGAAAATCCAAACCATACTGTAGGCATTATTGTAATCCAGTAGTTACTGGGAATCAACTTCATTATAGAGGAAGACTGGAATCACCATCCAAAATCTCAATGACTATTATGATCAGGAAATCTCTGTGGAGAGAAAATCTCTGTTGAAGAAAATTAATTAAAACCAGAGGAGATGCCAAGAATGGCTACTGGGCTATCAGGAAAGAAGGAAAACCTGTGATGTATAAGAAGACTTAAGGAATTGAGAATCTTAAAAACAAAAAAGACAATGAAGAAAATACATTCTGGTCACAAATTAAAAAAAAAGAAAAAAAAAAAATGAAGCTAGTAGAACACATACCCAAAAGGATATAATGAGAAAAAGGTGATAAACAGACATATAAACACTAAACAGACATATTTTTGGGCAGACTTCTGTGGTTGAAAACATTTTTTATAACATGGAGGTAGAAAAACACACAGAAACAGAAGGGTTGCTGTTCCCTCCCACAGCAGGACACCTCATCTTACTCATCCTACTGGAGGAGGACCCAGCAGTCTTATAGGTTATATCTTATGTTACTGCCCTGTTTGATGTGTGGGCAAAATTAATCTTGCATCTACATTTCAAAATTATCTACTATTAAAAGGTGTTAATATAAAAAAGATCTATTACATTTAGAATTGTTGAGAAGGTACTAACTTCTTTGTAAGGCACTTTGTGTCATTTTGACTTATAGCAGATCCCTGATTATACTACTCTGGTGCCAGCATGGGATTATTAGGAAATTTATTTTGATTTTGAAATGCCAAAATCTGACTGTCACACCATATCTAAATGTGACCTGTTTCGGGCTGACTAAGATCACAGGACAAAATAAAAGCTTTTGTTGGCAGTACTTCCCTCTTCCCCAGCCATACACGCAACAAAAGAACTTTGTTCCAAGCTACCTGAGCTCCTGGTTTGTACTCCCAAAAGTTCATTGATGCAATTTATAAAACCAAGACTGTTGCCTTGAGCTCATTCAGGCTATAAGTATTTTTAGTTATTGGCAAGCCCACAAATACTGCAGAAAAGACATTATATGTACCTTAGCTCTTAGCCCCGTTTAAAGGACAAGTTTTTTTTTTTTCAGTTTGATCAATGATTCATAAATTATTCACACCGTGTTTTAGAATTTTGATTTTAAGTGCCTAAATGCCTAAAATTAATATTATAGTTTTGCATGTCAGCTAGAGGTGAGCTCATTATATTTGGTTCCTGGAAGACATGGTGCTCCCATGTGACATTTTTATTTAATTTTGAGACAAAAAATCTGTGGTACTTAATGATTAATTTATCATTTTTAAAATATACACTTTTGACAGGTTTTAAATAGTTTGCTAATCCATTCTGTGTCGTTTTTGGCTATAAAAGAGCGTGTTCCAGATGTCAACCCAGACAAGGGAATAGAAGAAGGAATTATGCTGACTCCAGATACAATGGCTTGAATGTCAGCAGCATTTGTTACTTGTAGCTCATCCTTTGGTGTCTTCTGTCTGCAACTTCCAGCCACCAATGAGACATCACCTTGGAAAGTAAAAGCCACACTTCATTTCTGAGGTCAGCATGAATTGATTCCAATCACTTCACAGTAGAAACGTCAGCCATGAATATACCCATATTTAAAATCCACTTTTTATTAATCTTTATTTTTTACTCTCTCAATAATACTTAGGATATAAACCCAGAACATGCACATGTATGCCACATGTTGACATAAACCTTGTCAGCAAAGTTTAAAATTTTCACTTCCTTCTCTACTAAAAAAAAAAAAGCAAAAAAAATGGAGGAAACCTTATTGTCTTATGTTGGTTTCATGCCAATATCCTTACAAAATATAAGTCTAATAGTACATTGGCATTGAAAGATTTAAAGCATTTACCAAGAAGACACATATGTACAATCCCAGATGAAGAACTGGGATATCTTTGTTCTATTGTCACCTTTCCAACTTATTGTGGTCATCTTCAAGATGTGTTTGTGTTGTTCAAATGTAGCTGCTATCTAAATTCCTGCCTATTCATCCTTTAGCCTGGAAGCACGTGCTGCTGCCTGGGAGGACTTGAACAGCCCCATCTGGCAGGTAAGATGTTTGCTGGCACTCAGGTACTCGAAACACTGCTACAACAGGAATTCAGCAACCTTAATTTAGTTTTAAAATAGAGTTTCCATGTAACATGATTGATGAGTGCATTTTTCCTCCTTTTCATTTTCCTTGAACTTAATTAAGTGGGTTATCCAAGCTACATGCTCCTAAGGAGGACAAGACCATCATCTGTCAGACGCAAATAACCTTTGTGTCACGTTTTCTAGAATTTTACAGAATATAGAAGTATTCTTCTGTTCAGACTTGAGTTCAAAGTGTCTTTGGATTCTTACAGCAATCAAGCCTTTTCTGTTATTTCTGATTTTTAATTTTTTCTCAGATACATTGTTTTCTTTTACCCCTTTAGTGCTAAAAGAATAAGGAAAAGTAAAGATGCAGGAAGACCATGAATACTGATGTGCTTGAGTCAGTCTGGAATTATTAAAATCAGCACGAGATTCTTCATACTGTTTTAACCTGACCAAATGTAAAAATAATCATGAACATAATAATGATTTCAAAATGCTTGGAGGTGACATTTAATCTGTAGTGATTAGCATGGGGCTTATAATAAACAAGCATTACATCATTTATCCTTTAAACCATGAGGGGCATTTTGTACTTTCTAGGATGGCAGCATGATATATTTCATTTGTTCTTAATCCTGATGAAGCTGCAGCCATAAATAATAGATATATTTCATGACAAGACACTACATTTAATAATCCAATTAACTTTGCAATCTATAGAATTACTTTATTCTTAGAAACAAAGACAATATGAACTTATTTTTAAGGGCATGTTTATTGCTACTCAACCCCATCTCAGTAGGTGTTAATATATGTGTCAATATAGAAGTAACTGCTTTCAGTAAAATTCAATTCTTGCAAAAGAGAGTTTTTTTAAATATGTTTGCTCTCCCACACTTTCAGAAAAGCTTTGCTAGATTTCATGTTAAAAGAGAAAAGCGTAAAAAATGTCTCACATAAAAATTTTTAATATGCAAAATTGAGTAAAAGCCAGTAATACAGAAAGTTAAGAGTTAATGATGGATGTATGATGTGGCTATAAATTAAGCCAGTGCATGCATACAAGAATTAAAAGAAAAAAAATCTCTCCTATGGGTATGCCTGTAAATATAAAATAATAATAATAAAAACAGAAAAAGGATTTTTTTATCATAATGGAGCAGCACTATTTCTATTGTTGGTGAAGAATTGGTATTTTGCAAACACGTTCCTTCATCCATCATTATAAGGTGATGGATGGTATGTTCAATCATTGATCTTCTAAAGACTAATTAATTTTGGGATTATTGCAGGAAGGATATTTATTTTCATTGATTATATTTATTATTTTGATTAAATTATTATTTTAATTTTTCAATAGAGAACATAAATTATTAATTGTAACTTTAAACTTAACTAAATCTCCCCTCGTGTTTTGATTTACCATGCCACATAGCCAGTAAGCAAGAAACTTCTCTTTGGATTACCTTTAATTTTTTACCCAAATTCTGAAGTTAAAAAATTTAGGAAAACTAAACTCATGTAACTTACATTAGCTTATTAAACAATAATTATATCACAAATTAATTGTACCTAAGATCTTCCAAGTAGCAACCACCATTACTGTTTTGTCAGGTGTAATAACTGCCTAATTTAAAGAATAGATATATGAACTGAAGTAAGAGAAATAGGCAGACTTTTTGAGTTTGATGCATCAAGGAATAGACATTTACCACCATTTAGAAGAATGTTTAGTAAAGCATAAATTGTTTTAAAATCAAATTATTGAAATATTGAAAAAAGCTTAAAATAATTCAAAATTTCCCAGTAAATCATGCTTTGGAGTACTGTCCCTCAAGAGGAAAGGGATGGTACTGATTCCAATGGAATTCATATTCAGATAGGTGGGGAATTTTTGATAGGTTGCTCTCAAAAACAAGAGTTTTTCTTATAAAATTAAGGTACAGATAGCAGCTGTCAACCTGGCACCACCAGGATTTCATCTAATTTAAATGGAAAGAAGAAAAATATATCCACCATTTAAAATTGCTTGTATGACCATAGACACACAAAAAAAATCTATTTCTATTTCTTTTGAAAATATTTTTACTGAATATTTATACTCCCCTCTCCTTTACAAACTCATGAAAGCAAAGCCAGGTTATGTCTTGATTTTTCAATTATGAATCACAATTTGCAAAAAGATAGTCATATTCCAAGTTGCCAACACAAAGTACTGAATTTGATGGACTAGAAAAATTTCATTCTGCTAGTAGAACTAAGGATCAGGGCAATACCCTTTTTTTTTTTTTTTTTTTTGTTTTTCATTTCAAGCAAACAAAATTTTTTCTAACTCCTCAGTTTGGCAGAGAGGCATTAAATCATTTTAAAGTTCAGTTAGCTGGAGTGACTTTTGAAATATTTAGAGGATGATCCTATTAGAAACAAGTTCTACATGTGCTATATATTTTCTCAGATTAAGGAACTTTCTTGTGAGTCATAAGGAGGATAATCTATACAGTCTCTTCGGAGGCTCTTTTCTCTTCAGGAATTTCTATAAACTTCATGATGTAACTTCACCTCCCTTTTGGTCTGTGTTTGTTTGCCACTTCATCTAGATTAGTTTCATCCATAGGAATTAATAGCAAAATAAAGTCAACCTATGCATATGTTGCTAAAAATCTTAAAACAGGTGAAAAAGTCAAGCTGTGTGCCTGAAAAATATGATCAAAATAGTAAGTTTAAGAATGTTTCAGAGAGGTATCTCTTAGTACCTCATGTCAGAACTGTGCTTTCCTCCCACCCAAACTGAGGAATCTGTGTCCAAGCCAACCTCCCCAGGCTGACTCTGCAACCGACACACGGGAAATGTGAACCTCGAAAGGTGAATCATCTGTCACACAACAGTGCTGCTACAGATACCATGAGTGGCTTTCTGAAAGAGGATATTTTTCTCTGTTAACACAAAAACCCACCACAGGAGCCAGGTGGAAAGCAGAGGAACACTGAAAGGCTTCATTTGGAACATAGAGATGATGGTCTTAGGTTTGCTGTACCCTGCAGTGAAGCCAGTCTTTCTTTAGTGCAATTCTGTGTTGGACACTTTCCTGTCCCTCTGAACTCTCCTCAACTGATTTCTACTATTTCAGTAATGAAAAAGAAATGGTAAAGCTCCTGTGCTTCTGAGGATGTTTTTAGGAGTAGAAGCTGTTCTTCAACAACCAGAAAAAGAGGGAGTAACCCTGTGGTTACCTAGCAGCACCAAAATGGGCAGGTAGATGATTTCCTGCAAGTCTGGCTTATAAATTTGCTTATCTCCAAGAAGCTTTAGATAGCCATAGTTTTCATAGTTAAAAGGTAAAACGTGCATGAATGGGGACCATGTAGGCTTCCCTGACCTGCATAGGTGATTCAAGTTTTCAGTACTTAATATGCATGATGTATTTTTTTGCACTGAAGGACTGATTTGTCTCTTGCTATTTTTGTGCTTTGATTATTCAGATTTTATTACAATAAATTTTAAAAAAATTAATATATTCCAGTTTAATTTTAAAGCCCTTTGTTCCATTTAAATTAAACCTTTTTACTACCAGTAATTACTTCATATAGAATTATAGATCCTGACTTTGTGTTTTCTTTCCCTCAATATTAGGGTTGTCATAATAAGTTCATCCCTGTGAACCTGCTTAGCTATCAAGAGTTCCAGTGCCAGTCTTAGATGCATTCTTTTTATAGCCCACATAAATCTCAGCAGCAGTGCCAAAATAATGCTTTTATTTTAACATTTTTGCTTTCCCACCCTATCCTAACATAGTCTATATATCTCGCAGTCTGCATTTGATCTGAATAAATATAATTGACTGCTGAGTGTTCTTACTGGGATGGGATGTCTCAGATTCATTCCACATGGCGTTGTTTGCTTTTTCATTTCTTCTGTTTTTTTCCCTGTTTTCTATTGTGAGTCTTTTGAAGTTTACAAGCCAAGTTCTTCTCTCATTTATACAAGTGCAAACCCATCGACTCAAATAGGTCTAAGCAAAGACGGGTCTTGGATCTGTTCCTACCACTTGCTGAAAATTTTAGTCCCCTTTCTAGACAGGTATCTTAGCTGCTGGCCTCATTCTCCTGTTTCTTTTAAATCCGTCTCTAGGAATGTGCAAGGATAAGCATTTATCATGGCATGCCATGGATTCTGGAGTTTCTTTAATAAAAATAGCCCAGCATGTGCCTGTCACAAATTTCAGGGTCTGCATATTGCCTACTCAAAATAAAAGAGCTCTTCTCCATACTTCAAGTAGAGATGGACAAATACAGAATTAAAGGCCAGTCAGAGGGATCCTAAGAAGTGCCT
Source organism: Sylvia atricapilla (assembly GCF_009819655.1). Taxonomy (NCBI): domain Eukaryota; kingdom Metazoa; phylum Chordata; class Aves; order Passeriformes; family Sylviidae; genus Sylvia; species Sylvia atricapilla. The sequence goes on from NC_089144.1 coordinate 13,549,011, forward strand.
GCAAAATTCAAGCAACATATGCCTGAAGAGTTTTTCTTCTTCTTCTTGGTCGTTGTTGTTTGTAAATTTTGTTTGGTGGGTTTTTGGGTGGTTTTTGTTTTTTTTTTTTTTTTTTTTTTTGTCATCTTGTTCAACTAGTAAAGTGGCTGCTAGGTACACAGTTATTTGCACTAAGAAAACTGGCTTAATAAGAAATCATGAGTATTTAGGCTGGTGAATCTAGAAAACTGCCTTATTCACTGTAGATCAAAGAAGCCCTCCCCTGAGAAATCATACAATGCTTCCAGCTTTGCAACATGCTTGTGAGACTGGCTGAGTCACCCTACAATAGTTACAGGGGAATGTTCATTTTAATTGTGTTCCTGGCCAACCACTCCAATGGTTAGGAAATGTTGATTCAAGTAGAAAAATAACTAAAAATTTGGAGTTGGGTAAAAAAACCCAAAACAACAACAACAACAACAAAAAAAATCTGATAAATAGAGGAAGGACTATACAAATTGGGAGATTTGGAGTTATCTCTTGCCTGGTGAGGTTGTGTAATCTCCTTCCCTGCAGATATTCGAGACCTGTTTGGATGAAATCCTTTGCCATGTGCTCTAGGATAACCTTGCTTGATCAGTAAAGGTTGTACCAGATGAATAACACCAGTGATCGCCTCCAATCTCAACCATTTTGAGATTCCGTGATCAGTGATGTATCAGGTCCATCTACAACCTCACCTTTGATGTAACTGACCAAGAAGCCTTCCTACAAAAAAAAAAAAAAAAAAAAAAAAAGAATGGGTAAGAGTCCCTGATCCCTAAATGAAAATTTCTAACTATAACATTTCATTTTTAGAGAGCAGGCTTCAGCTTAAACACTGCTTTAAGTCTGTTCCTAATCAAATGTAGATTTTTTAAAACTTTAAAAATATAGTTTATCACCTATCTTACCTTATACTCCAATGGCTCTCTATGTAATCAGAAAAATTCTTGAAGACAGGTTTTATTACAGGTTTTGTTAAAAATGTTGGCAGACCTTGATTCAGGGCTGAAGCCTAAGTTAATGAGCAAATAATACTATTTTAATGTTTGTGACCACCTCCTTGAACAGGCAAAATTTCCACTGACTTAGAGAAGTAATTGTTCATCTTCTGATTCTCATGGTTTAACCTGACATATGAATTCCGCCTGGTTTTAATCAGTTCATAGTGTAGTTGAATCAAAGTTATTAATATCACCTGGAGGCAAGTGGTCTTCATTTAATAAAATCTCTTTGAAGTATCATAGCATGCTTGAGTAAAGACCAAGGAAAAATAAAAAGACTATTCAATGAAACAAACAATATGATCAATAAACTCTCATGAGAAAAACTCTTGGAAAAGCCAGCACTGTCAGTGCTGCAGCTGCCGTGCACAGAGTACATTTGCTGATGTACTCAGTAACATTTTTCTAACCAGAAATGGCTGGAGATATGACTAGCACTTTGAAAAAGAGAGCAATGTCTCCTTAAATTACTATTGCAATAGTAAACTCCTCCTTCATGTTTATCATCTGATCAGAGCCACTAAAATTTGTGTTCTGTCAATGCCCTTTTTATGTGTTACCGTTACACAGGTTGCAATTAAATTAGGGATGCCCTTTGTATTCTGGGTACTTTAAGTTTGATGTTTTTGCCTGCCATCTCTCACCTCCCTGAGAGTGGAAGGCCTGGATTCAGTAACAAAACAGTCGGTGCTTTCAGCACAGACATGCCTGAAAGAAACTCATGGGGAGCTCTGAGGAGCCAGACCTTAAGAAATTTGAGTGCAAATTTGAGGTTTGGGCACTCTCTTTACTCTTTTTTTTTGTTTGTTTGTTTGTTGGTTTGGTTTTTGGCTGTTGGGAGGTTTTAATATCTGCCAATTGCTTTACTCCCCCATGGTTTTTTCTTTCAGTAATGAAAAAATATTCTCTTTCACTCATTTAGGTTCTTGCTTTTCACGAAATTATCTCTCAAGAAAAAAAGGAGGAACAATTTCTCATCTCCATTAACATCTTCTGATTTTCCTACATTGTGCAATTTTTCAGCTGCCATACCTTGGTCTAGAGTTAATCAACCACAGGTCAACTGCCTGATTAGAGATATTTGGGTTGGCAATGTAATTATATATTAACCATTGCCAGGATTTTCATGAGAATGTAGAAAAAGAAATTAGTTACTGGTTGAAATGCTCCCTCTGCTGTCCAAGGAAAGCACCAGTAGTGGAAGGTTTGTTCCTAATGCTGCAAGCATTACCAGGGACAGAGGATATCACAACCCACTAAGTGTATTCCAACTGTAGTGGCTAGCTGTGCAGTCTCCAAGATTTCAGCTCTTACCTTTAGTGTGGAGAAAACTTAATATCTGAGTTTGAACATTTCCTCTGGAGCATTCTATGTTATTAAAAGAGATAAAACAAAACCAGCCTAGTTCTTGCACCATAAATCCTGCTAGTAACTTATTTCAGATACATCAGGCAGTGAGCAGCTGGCTGAAAGCTCTCAGAACAGGCACAAGTTGTTTTCTCTTTAGTGGATTTTTCACTGGACTGTCAAATAAAGCTTATCTCAATTTAATTTTTGTTTGTTGCTTTCAACAAACAATCCAAGCAAACAAGAGAATGTCCTGAGAATAAGGTGGGAGTAAAGAATGGACTAATATCTGAACATATGAAATTACTTTTGATGACAGAAAGTAGGCAAGTTGTCCCTCAATTTATTAGGGCTAGAATATCATCCAGGGAACTCTCCAAGATCTTCTAATTCTTGCTGAAGTAATGCATATCTTTGAATCTGCAGAAGTGCACTTCTGCACTGAAACCCTGTTGGCATTGGCACCATCCTGCAAAAATGTTCATGTACCAGGCGCCACATGTATTTGCTTTGATAGTGTTCCTAAGTTCTTTTATTCACCTTTTGAGAACTGTTGTACAAGAAAATATTTGATCACAAGAGCATTTTCAGAATGTGAAAGTGTGGAGAGCACTAATGCTAACAGGTATGTGTGTGTTTGAACAGCAGATTTTTAAAGTCCTTCTGAGGTTAAGAGTCCAAATGAGAGAGAACACAACACCCCATATAAAAAAAGTCAGTAAAAAAAAGAGTCCAAAATTTGGAGATTCCCCAAATCATAATGTTTCCTTATAACATTAGTATGCCAGGCAGGACTCTAATCTATTTCTTATTTCAATCTCTTTATTAAAAGCCTAAATGAAGTCACTATTATACTATTATCCAATAGGACATTCAATCAACAGGTGTTTTTTTGTTTGTTTGTTTGTTTTGTTGTTGTTGTTATTGTGGTGTTTTTTGGTTTTGTTTTTTTTGTTTTTTTGTTTTTTGTTTTTTTGGTTTTTGTGGGGTTTTTTGGGTTTTTTTCCTTAGGATCATGAAAGAGGAAAAACAGCCTGCAGGGAATCTGAACTCACTAGCACTGGTTTTCAGCTACTTATTTCTCAGTTCTGAGTCCAGAATATCTCCTTTATCTGTCACTTACAAATTTTTATAGATTATACAATCTGGGGATAAAACTCATGATTAATCTTGACAGCAGAGCCCTTTGCTGCTTCACACCCAGCATAACGCTCTGTGCTCTCTAAGAGGTCCAGGTGTGGTTTAACCTTTCTCTCCTTATGAGGGTATGAGGTGCTGAGGGTGTGAGGGTACAATAACCCCTTAAATGTTTATAATTTGTAGTCTGGCCATTATAGCATTTTTCTGTGTGAATAAATAGGATTAAAGCCTCCACAGGCTTAAGAAATCCTTGAATTTAGGTCTTTTTTTTTCTGAGTTAATGTTCTGCCACATAGGTGTCACCAATGCAAACAAATAGGAGAGCCAAGGTGTCATGCTCCAAATGTGTCTAGGAGCACTGTGCTCCCATCAGGCATTCTGTGAGGCATGCAGCAGGAGAAAGACCTGTGTGTGTGCATAAATCCTTGAAGATACTGCTGAGGGCATCCATTAACTCAGTTATAGGCTGCTGAAGAAGTAGTTTTTTTTTCTTCTGAAATATAAGATCTTATTGATCAATTAAAGGAGTCAGTCAAGTTTTCCCTAAACTACCTTCTCATACTCATATATTACTGTCTAAATTCACCCAGTTTCTGGCTGTAAGTGAATACTTCCCTGGAAGGCTGAGTATCTCTATAGAAGACACCATATTTCTACAGCCTTTTAAATGTCAACAAAGCCTCATTTATTGTGGAAAAAAGCCCATAAAACCATAGCACTGAAATGTCCATTCCCTTTGGCAGATGTACCTGGAAAACGGGGAGAGTTCCTAGCCAAAATAACCACTGTATCTGCCCTGAAGTCAGGACCCAGATATTTTGAGACCTGTAACTCCAGAACTCATCAGAGTTTTCAGGATTTTTCCTTGGAACAAGGTGAACCTCACTCGAGATGGGATTTATCTCCTGACACCACAGATGGGCTCCCCTGGTACAAACCAGCCAGTTATGGCTCAACTCTTGATGTCAGAGCTCCCAAAGCTCCAAGGGAACAGGTTGTGGAGTTTTCCCCTTGGTAGCAGGGAGCCAGATCTTTGGAGCTGCCCTGTGACGCTGGTGCTAATGTCCCTTCAAGCCTCACTCAGCTGGATGCCAATTTCACAGACCAGCCACCCGTCTCACTAACTCTTATTTTCATGTGGTTGCCAAACAATGCGCAGGTTTTAGAAAAGGTTGTGTGTCAACTCACACCTTTAGGCAACAGGACAATAATTGGACAGTATATTCAAGTACTGCAAGGAGTATATTAAGCTGTTTATCACTGGTACATTAAAACAGTAAATCAAACAGGAGACTTGGATAAGTCAACACAAGATTTGTTTTTATTAGAGCAAAGCCACAGGCCAGAACCTCAGCAAAAAGGCAGTGAATTAAATTAGTCAAAGAGTAAGCTGCACTTTTCATGGTTGTGTGCAATTACATGCAGATTCAGTTTCTTTGAAAGAACTTGACAGGAGAAAATTTAAACTAAAAGTTTCTGGTAGACCAATAAATCTTCCTTTCCATGACTCATATCTCTGTCCCCTGGCCAAAAAAGAAGCCAGACATTTTATCTGTGTTTGCATATGTGGCTAGAATTATAAAGCCCCACTCAAGAAAACTCAAAGGGGAAAGCATGAAATATCATAGTATTTTTTTAATATAAATGCCCTGTTCATATTCTGTTCCCATTACATAAGATATTACAGTCCCATTCATGAGAAAATTCAGGCATAATAAAGTATATTATATCTAGTCCAGGCATTAATTTTTTGGTCTATCAAAATGTCTAACCTTTAACTGCACAAAGATATCTTTCTTATTTAGGAGTATACACTGTAGATTATAAGATTCTGATGCTAAAATCAGAGTTTTTGAAAGGGATTATTTATATCTGCTTGTCTTTAAATATTTAACAGTGTATTAACTAACAGTTTTTTTTAATAAATATTATTGATTCTCTCTTTTCAGGATCCTTTCCTTACTTGAAATTTTACTGCCTTGATTTGTGTATAACTAATTTCACTAAAACTATACAAATCTTAATTTTAGAAAAATTAATCAGGGTAGTGCCAAAGGAAGTAAAAATGTGATCTGGAGCAGAAATCACAACCTTATTCACCAGATATATTTAACATGATATATTCAAATCACAAATTATTTGGAAAAGAAGGAGCCCTTCATCAGCTGAAAAGAATGGGGAAGAATTTCTACTTGTTAGAGAATTTCATAAAACACTATAGAAGGGTGTTTGCATCTCATTTTGTCAATTATTAGGCCTCTAATGTAGAGTCTCAAGATTGTCCCCAAGAGGCATTTGTCTCTCTCTATTGATTACCCAGACAGTCTTGGACTCTGACATAGATACCTTCAGGTGTAGTTCTCTGTTAGGAAAGTGGTGATTAACACATGGGTATATTAAAAGTAAGATTATTAATAACATCGATGAAAACCAAAAGATTATAATGGTTAACTATGTTTTATACATGCTACATTTATCTATTAATTTTGGCTGTGTCAAAATCAAGTGAGAAAGCTGAAGAAGAGGTAATGTACAAGAGGTTACATCAAGGTTAATAAATCTTGTGAGACCTCCATTAACTCAATGTGACAAGTCTCTTGCACACATAAAGGAGTATCCTTGCCTCTCAAAGAAAAGGCTACTGGGAGTAGTCTCTGTCTGACATTACCCCCTAAATAACATCCAAACATGAAGGTAGGCTGGAGGCAGTGATTGTGCTTTCAACCTTTCTAACAATCTGTAAGGCTGGATTTTCTCAGGGCAGGTCACCTGCATATACTTTGCTCCTTTATCTTTAAATACAGCCCAAATGTCCTTGTACCTACATCCCTTTGCCTACCTCCTTGTTGTGTGCAAAGCCAAAAATATCTCATGAGGGTAAAGCATAGAGAAAGTATATGTTCCCTCTGGGTAAGGGAAGTCAAGGGTACGGGGTGCTAAAATGGGTAAACTAATTTCTACCTAGGAAAACAAGTGTAAGAAAGAGTGAGAGAGGCCAAGGGAAGATGTCATTCCCAGCCTCAGAAAGTCAACACCTGCACCTGCTCTTTTGGACCCACATTCTGACACTATGGGAAGGTCCAGGTGAGGAGTTTAACTGAGCCTTTCTGAAAAACATTTCATCAAACATCTGCACATTTTAAAGCTAGTAAGGGAAAGGTAGGAAAGACAGTAAAATGCTGGAAGTCCCCACCCAGGACACGTGTTTCTGTTTTCCCCCAGTCACTGAGCGACCTCAGGTCCCAGCATTTGTATCAGGCTCAGGACCATCCACAACCAGTTTTATCCCAGGGACCTCTTGCTGTACAGAACAGAGCCCTCCTCCCAGTGCCCCAGGGAGAACCTTCAGCACACCCCATGGTACACCTCGTTGTCCAGGCTCTCACCAAACCCCTTTGTTACCCCTCCCTGGCAGTCTGGCAGTGCCCTACACAGGGGAGCACCTCAGGTGTGCTGCCATGGCCAGTGACAAATATTGCCAGAAGGATTTAATTTCCTCTTCTCGCTGTTTGCAGAATGGCTTTGGAGATGTACTTATCCAGGTACATCTGGAGGCCAGCAGCTCATGAAGCCAGTTACCAGCTCCTGTATCTGCAGCAATGGACACATTCCACAAAAGAATTTGGCTTTCAAGGTCAGTGTCCTGGATTAGGGAGTCACTGGTGTGGTGAGGGAGGGAAGGAGGCAAGCCAGCATTGCTGCCACCAGGACAGCTGAACAGTCTGTAGCTTTTCCATTCCACCATATGCTTGCTCAGTAATAAATGAGAAGCTACTAGACTTGGAGAGAAATTCCCTGTTGAAATGTCTTTATAAGAAAAAAAGTGTATTAGATAGGAATTTTCCATTCAGGTACTCCAGGAAAACCTTGGAAAAGGTCCAGATAGGAGTCCAGAATAGGCATTGACACCAGAAGCACAGTAAAGCAATTTTTGATGCTGATTAAAGTGCAATATTATGACAAATAGTACATAAAGACCTGGTTAAGTTTGTGTTGGATAGAAAGAATTTTAAACAGAAATAAAGAATATGCGAATAAAGTACTGCCTGAATCCTTAATGTATGCCTTTGAATGTAATATATAGCTTTTTCTCCTTCTTCTATTGGACCTTCTCTAGGGTTACAAATAATTACTGCATTTTTGCATGCACTTACCATTTTTTCCTTACCAATTAACATCATTATTCATGTATTTTAAATGTCAGAATCAGAAATTATAATAGCACATCACCATATCCAGTTTGGTATCTCTACATCTCTTCAATCTAATACTGAAGACAAATTTCCAAGTCTCTTGTCCTGTGCCTGTACTTATACACCCATAATGCTGTTACCACTTATGCTGAATCTGTTCTAGTTCTAGCTGTCCTTGCACAGTTTAAACTGTGTTTAACAGGCTTAATCCAGATTCCACAGAAGGCAGGAATTTTTAGATCAGAGAATGATAGACTCACAGAATACCTTGAATTGTAAGGGAACATCAAGGATCATTGAGTCCAGCTCCTGGTTGTGTTCAGAAAAACCCAAAGGATAATACCATGTGCATGAGAGTTGTTGTCCAAACACTTCTTGAACTCTGTCAGGCTTCCTGCTCTGACAACCTCACTGGGGAGCTTGTTCAGTGCCCAACCACCTTCTGGGTTAGAAATCTTATGATACCTAACCTAAACCTCCCCTAAAACAACTCCATGCTGTTGCTATCACAAGTCCCCAGAGACAAGATATCAGTCCACCGGGGCCTGCTCCTCCAGTTCCCTTCATGAGGAAGAGGCAAATGGCCAAGAGTTCCCACCTCAGATCCTCAGTATCCTCTGGTGGAGACCCCTGAAAAAGGAGACAAATTGTTTTCCTCTCTAAGAACCAAACAGAGGCCTCTTCTGAACCTACACGTTTTAGACAATGCTGGTTAATGATTCCTACAGCTGTGAAGGTGTCTTGATGCCTCCAGAAATCTGTCATTTTACTTGAAACCTTGAAAGACCTGTCTGCTGAGGACTTTGCTGATAAGCACATTCCTTCACACACAAGTGTGTGGTGTGAAATGAAAGTTAATCTAAGATTATCCTCTGCTTCAATAAATGTTTTCCTACAAGATTTTTTATTTTGTTTTGTTTCTTCTGAACTTTGCTTTGATGCCAGACAATAATATCACCTAACTGAGAACTGAAGGCCAAGCTATACAAGCACACTATGCATGAAGGTAATTTTCTTTGCTTCCCAGTGATAAAGCATAAGAAATAAATTACAGCTTTTCCCTATTATTCATGGGGCTGATCCAAAGCCCATTAAAATCAATGGGGAACTTTCACATTAGTAAGTGTTTCAAAAAAGATTTTAGGCTATTTGAGATGCAAGGCCAGTATTTTCAGAGGTGTCAGAGAAGAAATTTAGGATACGGGCAGGCAATAAAAAACAACTAAAGGATTTAATGAGTTACCACTCAAAACAAGGACCATAGTAACTGACAGCATGAAGAACCTTAGATTTTTATGAATTCACAACAAAATGTTAATTAAATTATTTTTTAGCCACTATCAGCTCAGGAAGATCATTTATCCACAACACTTCATCTAGGGATTCACCTCACTGAGTCTAGCTTTCTAAGAGGCTGAGATTCAAGCTGCAGGGTATCCTGGGCTGCCAAAGGAGGCTTTTTCACAGTTTCTCCCATTACAACTTCTCTGCTTTCTTTGAGATGCTACAACATTCGTCTTTCACTGGAATGAAAAAAGAAACAGGACATTTCATGATAAATTGCCTAAAATTTTCTCTAGCCCTTTAAACTTCTGATTGTTGTACACTATATAGAACTGAAGCAACCTCAACAGTAGAGATTGAGAAGCTGCCAACAAACTGTTATGCCAGTGTTATAGCAGAGTGGCATTCTGAGCAATATTATCACCTAACTAAAGCCCTTCCAGTGAAGCTCACCCTGATTGTTGCAGGTTTAAAACAATAGGAACTGCAGGAACAGGCACACGAATGACCCAGCAGCATTTATTTTTGTGCAGAGAATCAGACTGAAGCAACTCCCATTCCAAATGCTGTTCAACTTGCTTTTTACTCTAGAACAGCAAGCTTTGACAGAAGAGTGAGAAACTGAGTTTTGATGGATACCCTGTCATTGAGAGGGTTTAGCAACTCGGGAGAGGCTACCAAGCTCAAAGTTGCAACATCACACCATTCACTAATTTTCCTATATATGTTAGCTTTACATTTATGTGAAAGTACCACAATACCACAATTATTAGATATTTTTATTCAGAAAATAGCAGAGACTGGAACAACAGGGGCACTGCTATTCAGAGTTTGAATGTATTGGCCAGACTGAGTGTTTTAAAAATTATGCAGCACTTCATCCTGACAGTATGCTTTGGCTTAGCCAGAAGCTGCATTTTGTGGTTAGTATAGTCAGACACTTTCTTTTCTTTATGTTCAGAATCCAACTGTTCTGCAGATCTAAAAAACAGAATAAAATGAGAAATATGCTTTTAAAACCAGTCTGACAACTGCAATTAAATCAATCACCCACTCAATTTCAGATATTTGTAACATCAAGCAATTTAACCAACACCTTTCATCCATAACAGCTCAAGGCATGTTTGCTTTAAAAGCACTTCAGTAGAAAATTCCAGCATTCCACCCCCACAAGGATCCTTTTATAAAGAAAGCATTTTTAACTATAGAGACTAAAAAGGGTTGAATATTCACTAGTATATAATTTTCAACATGGTTCAAAGACTCCTGGAGGAACTCTGTCAAGATGAGGGCAAATCCACTACTTCTTGAGGGAATATATTTAAGAATAGCAAAGAAATTATTATAGAATCATAGACTATGCTGGATTGGAAGGGACACACAAGAATTATTGAAGTCAAACTGCACAGGAGAATCCCCAAAATCACCCCATGTGCCTCAGAGCATTGTCCAAACACTTCTTGAACTCTGGCAGTCTTGGTGCTGTGACCAATCACAGTATGTTAAACTACAAATAAGTAAGTGTAAGTAGCAACTTCCATTTCTGTTGTGCTTTTGTGCATTCTATCTCAGCTATGAAATCAGAACAGGTGCTTGGGTTCCATGCTTGACAATTTATCTTCCAGAAAAATTGCTGGAAACTTCAGTCTCTTACAGTTTGCAGCCTTGTTTTGCAGGATGTCAAGAGGAGCTGAAACCTACATGAATATGTCCAGCAGAGCAAACCATTAATAAGATACTTCTTTGAGGTATTTTAAATTAAACAGAATAATTTTCTGATATATTCTCCATCTTTGTGCCAGGAGAAAATACACCTTGGGACATGGTTAGAGCTTGCTAGAATATTTGCTGACATGGCAAACCATGACATTGTTTTCCACAGTCTTTGTACAGTTATGATGAATGTTTATCAGTTCAGTAGGCCTAGAAATTTATTTGGTCTTTCTTTTTTAAACAACCATCTAAATTTTCTGCCCTGTGGAGAATATAGTGTAATACACTCAGCACTATAGTCATAAGCAGGCATCAAATCTTAGAGGGGATGCTTAGGCTGTATGTTTAATCCATGAGATTAAATAATTGCAACCTGATGAAAGATCTGTTGAACTCCCAAGTGCTTTGTTGACTTTATTCCTGCCACTGCTGCTTCCTCTGGCAGACAGACTCTTGTGGTACCTTTGTGGCAGAAGCTGACCTAAGGACTATGCAAAGGAAGGCCAGCATATGTTTGTTGGATCATTCCTTTCAAATCTGACTGGAGGTTAACCTTTTAAAATATATGATCAATAATTTTGCCTTTTTTTTTTTTTTTTTTTTTTTTTTTTTTTTTTTTTTTTTTTTGGGATTTGGTTTTGGTTTTTTTTGTTGTTGTTGTTTTTTTGGGGTTTTTTTTGGGTATGTGTGTGGGGTTTTTTAATTTATTTTATTTAAGCATTATGCTAGAATAGAAATATAAGAGGGAATGAATAGATGGCATTGGTTTTATACAGAAAAGGAAACTTACATAGAATTAAAAAAAATCTTGGAAAATCAGTTAGAAAACACGGGTAAACCTGAATGACAGCAAGAATTCTTACCTGTGTATTATTGGTATTATGCTGTCAGTAAGATGAAGAAAATTACAAAAATAAAATTATGTTTCTTTTGATTGCTAAGGTGTTCTGGAGAATATGGGATGCAGATTGGAACACTTTAATTTTATGAATAAACTGGAATGGTGCATTTAGCTTTATTTGTATTTCCCCACAAAATAATGCATTTAATTGGAAAAATGTGTGGACTGCAGACATATCTCTTTGAACTGTAGAAAACTAAGCAATGGATAAATATTTAAACAATGTGATGATTTATCTTTTAAAACATTCTCATTTTATTTCTACTTATCTGTCTGCATACTGAAATCTAATTTTTACAATGAATAATTTCCAAGAGAACATGTTTATAGCAGGTAAGGAAAAGAGTTCACACAAGTGAACATTTTGCAGACTCCCTGAGCTGAGTTTCTAAGACAATTATTAAAGAATACCCAAACTAAAAAATGGCAGTGGAAAATCCTCATTTCAAAAAAAGTTAAGATGGGATTTTAGACTACAGTATGACTGAAAACCAGACCTCAATCACTCCACTTTAATTTACCTCATAAGTTATAATAACTAGAAGTTCTGGCTATATAAAATTACAGGTCAAAATTAATTTCTCTCAAAGATGAGAAAATAATAATTATGAATATTAGGCAAATTCTCCAAGAACCAGGCTCCTTAAGCATTTTATAGCTAAGTAAACACAGTAAGAGGATATAAAAAGATATGACTGTACAACTTTTCTTAAAATCTTAGAACATCATTAATTGAAAATGAAATAAATAAAATTAAAGCTCTTCGTACACATACATACAATATTATTTCCCTGAGATCAGCCTCACTACCAAAGAAAAACTATAATATAAATCAATGATATTTGGTATTAAATGGTGTTGTTTACCATTCAAATAGGAGAAGCTGAAATGACAGAGCATAACATTAGAACATTAGAGACATAAAACATAAATGCTTTATTTTTTTCCCAAATTTATTTTTTTTCCAAATTTATACAGCACTTAAAATTAAATAAAGAGTGGTGACTACATTATTTTCTGTCAATGTAAGAAATGTGTTTCATGAGAGAGGATATAGTGGGCTACAGGTGTGATAAGACACATTCATGCATAATATCTGACCTCCAGCTGCTGATAAACTTCTCAGAAATTTGCATCCATTAAAATGTAATATGACAACTTTGGCTATAAAGTAAAAATACTCTTTAATAGTAAAGATATGCATACAATTTTTAGAATAAGATGATTGCTCACTACAGTATTTTACTAGCCTCAGGCAGCCACAGCATTGTTTCAGACTCCTTAATACAGTCTTAATATAAAATTTCTATAAAATCAGAAAGTTTTACTAAAAAAGTTTTTTTCTATAGGACTCTTTTGAGAGAAATAGGTTTTAAAAATAGGTAAATCACACAAAACATTTAGCTATCCTTATCTAAAGAGCTTTTCTGTAAAAATAAGCAGTATGATACATGAAGGATGAATCACCCCCAGCGGATGGTGAATTTGGTCTACTGAGAAAAACCCTTTGCTCTACTGACTCTTCAGGGAACCTAATCTGCAGCTTAAAAGGTAAAAGCTAAAATTATATAAAAAGAATCTAACTCCAGTACTAAAACACTTTTTCATTTCTTCTTAGCACTAACCTATCCATGTTTCCTTGTTTTGTAACTGAGAAAATATCTGTGTTAAGTTGTGGCTTTAAAATAATAAGCTTCAAGTGCAGAAGTAAATAGGAGAATTCAGAACCAAAACCTTTGCAAAACAGCAGAAAAGAGCTTCCAGAGCTCCCCATAGAGTTGCCCAGAGAGGTGGTAGATGCCTCATTGCTGGAAAAATTCAGGGTCCAGTTGGACAGGTTCTAGTTGAGGACATCCCTGATCATTGCAGGGAGCTTGGACTGGATGACATTTAAAGATCCCTTCCGACCCAAACTACTCCATGATTCTACGTTTATATGATTATATTAACACTGAACAGTTTCACAAAGTTCTTCAAGCAGGACACCACCCTTCCATCAGCAAAGAAATGTCAATCACAGCACTCTAATGAAATTGCATGGAGAGAAGGAACAGCGGTGAGAATTTAATCAAAATATTATCCCATATGGAAACCAGTAAGACCAGTGAAATTTCTCTTAAAATGTTATATACTTTATCTATTTCTGTTCTAATCAAGTCATGGCTGTGATGCCTTAAGTTTGAGCTTTCTTGTTTTCAGATTCTGTGCTGCCTAGGGGTGCAGTTCTGAGCCTCATATTAAGTGCCAGTCAGCTCTTCACAGAGTAGGGAGACAAAACAAATCCTTTTCCTGCTGAAGACCAAGGACAACTTTCAGGCCCAAAAGCACAAATAACAATGGACTGAAGAGAGAAACAAGGATGAGACATCACAACTTGAAGCTGTAATTGGACAATTAGACCCCAATATGCAAATGAACCAAAAATTATAAAAGACAATGTGGCTGGTTGTCCATTTTGTGACCATTCGTAGTCCACCTTGGGTGTAGCCCTGGTCAGGCTCCTGTCCTGCCTGAGGTGTACCGTTAAAGGCCTTTCAATGAATACCTACTTTATCTGTGTTCCAGTCTGTGTTTCAGGTCAGCCTTCCCAAGTCATAGCAGGGTGCTGTGCTGCTGATGCTGCCAGTCTTGCTGTGGTCATCCTGAATCCTTCATTGGAAGGGGCCACACAGCCTCAGTGAAAGTCAATGCTGGGACAGAGCCACTGCAAAGTGTCTTAACCCCTGTGAGGTCAGAAGGGCCTTCTTGGGCAATTTTTGAGCAAATAAAGTGATAAGTACAACAATCATGGAACAGTAAGGACTGGGCATCCTAAGTATTGTGGTTTTCCCCATTGTCTAATCTGATTGCTTAGCTATATATATATACAAGGAACAGTAGCATTACTTGGATCATCAAGTGACAGCTCTGAGATGGTTGAGAGTTGCCATAAAATATTCACTGATTTTTGAAATTTTGAAGCTATTTTTTCCTTTCTCTCTGAAAGCATAGGCATGAAGATTGTTGATCCTTTGGAGGTAGCAGACAGGAGCTGAAATCTTGCCAGCCTGGCTTGGCAATTACTTGTGCTGCTGGAAAAAAAAACAACCTTGACAGCCAGTTATTGTTTAACATATGAGACCTTGAAGAGTTTCCAACTGCACAAGACTTTATTTAAAGCAATATATGGGAAATAACAGAGCATTTTGAAGCAGTCTGGTGGAGCAGGAATGGTATTGGTATTCCAATGCTGCTTTTAGCTACATGTATCAATATAATAAGAAACAGCAAATTCCAAACTATGGAAGTGCAAGCAGATCCTAAGTACATTTATCCAGCAAAGGCAATGATGATGATGATGATGATGATGATGATGATGATGATAATGTACTCAGACAACTTTGATGAAGCTGTTTGCTTTAAAAGGCTTTTCTAACTGGGCTATTCCCATACTTATGAGAGCAACAGCAGAACAGAACTGAACCTGAATCTCTCTCCCATAGGCAAGGTTTGTTCCTGAGTTTCTTTTTCTTTGGAGGGTGGGTATTGCTTAGGGTAAGTAGTCAGAAATGTAAATACTGCAAGACACTTCTGAATGATAACAAATTATCATATGCACTTTCTAGAAAACATAGTTTATTAAGAGAAAACTTGTCCAGTTTTTAGTGAACTCAACAGATATAAGAGCCTGTGTTCATATGCTGTCTCCAGTCAGCTTGGACTATGAGATAAAATTCATGTCTCCTGTTTTTTGTTACGAAGAGTTTGAGGAGTGAAAAAGGAAAGCAATGCAACTCTGAAGCCATTTTAGATTATATAAACCTATGGATGAATACCACCCATCATAAAAAGTGGCTTGGTTTCCCCTGGGGTATGTAGGACATGTGAATCCTTTTCCCCATTCTGTCTGCCAGAGAATGCAGAATATAACCCCACACTGTCTTGACAAAACACACTCTCTTCTTTCATTTGCTTTAAACTGAAATGGTGTCTTACTGAACATAACAATTTGTTCTTCAAGAAGTTGAAAGCATTTCATTCAACCAAATAGGAAAAAAAAAATGTCTGAAAATACCACAAAAATCAGTTTTATTTGCCACTTGCATTTGAATCAAAAAACTTCAAGGTATTATTCATACAAGTTCAGTCTTAGGCTTGCCCTAACATGGAATGGGAATTTTCTAAAGACATTAACATTTTTGTGGACAAGAAAGCCATCTCTATCCAGCTAAAGAGGAATCATGAGAACATAATATAACTATTACATGTGACAACATGATTACGCAGATTGTCTACAGATGTAAATCAGAAGAGCTCTAATGAATTCAGTGGGGTTCTGCTGATTTACATTAGCTGATGGTCTCAATTTGCTGCATTCTGGATGAAAGATAGAAACAATTTGTCCTTATTCTTTTTTTCAGAGATCTTAGAATACTTTCTGAAATCTCCAGTCCACATATTCTGATTAAGTTCTGTCTTAGAATGTCAGAACACTTACCCCTGCAGCGCTATCCCAAATAACTGCAGAGTATGTTTAAATAGCAAGAGACTGTGCCATTGGCAAAACAGAAATGGAGCACCACAGTAAATTTTTGAGTAGACAGCAGTAGATAAAAATAAAGGCAAGGTTGAATCAAATCCAGTTGGCTTCACTTGTACAAGCTCCCACAACACTGAAGGTTGTTGTATTCTATCTTTTTAGTGATTCACTGATAATGAATTTGCTGACATTGCACTTCATCAGCAATCATATTTCATATTGGTTATGTTGAGCTCAGGGGAGCTTCAAAAGTAGACTCCCACTATTGTAGCTTTATTTTCTTGCAAAAACTTGTCAGAGGGGGGTGATGAAGAAATGGAATTCAGAATGAGGAATACTTACCTGAGATAGTTTATATTGTGGAGTTAGGTTTTCCATTACAATTCTTTCTAGTGAACAAACTTGTTCTGCACTGTCTGAAAAGTTCTGGCTCTGAGGAGTCTTAACTGGATAACACTGCAAAATATGTTTCACATTTTCACAACTTAATATTATACAATGCTATGAACTCCAGGACAGATCTTCAGCTTTTGTTTCAGGATTGTTGATTGTTTGATATAAATGGAATCATTGCAACTCAATTGGAAATTTGCTTCAGTGGAAGGAAATTTGTCATCAGTTTTTATTTAAAGTTAGAAGAAATAGAAGGAGATGGCATGATTTTAAGAAGATGAGCCTTGAATGTAGTAATAGTTTTACAAAGCCTATTATTCTGATTTTACTCTGAAATCCTTTTCAGGAAGGACTGATGTGGAAATAGCTGTCCTGGGAAGAAATATTTACCCCACTTCTTGATTCTTTAGCCTTCTCCTGCCGTGAAAACTGCTGCTTGTAAAATCAATGTAGTTTTGGATGTACCTGTATTCATGTTGTGAAATAAACGTCGATAAAACAGAGAATTCTGAAGGCATACATTTAGCAGAAGCATTTTCAACCGTATCAATGAGGCAAAAACCTTGTCAGTAAACAGCGTAGAGGTGGCTTTTCTATCTTTTATAGCAAAGCAGAAGTACAGTTAGAGGAAACATAATCTTTTTCACAAGCAGGAAATCCTCTAGAGAATACATAAAGAGAGAAACTTCATGGAGTTTCTGTCTTCTCCATAAGAATTCTATACAAGGGTTACATTGGTTTTGTAATTCAGCCTGGTCTAATTAAAACTGTCTGTGTTAAGTTCACCAACAAAGATCTGTTATTTTTAAAACCCACATGCTCTTATTTTCTGCACTTATGTAGTTTTCTATTTCTCTGCTTTCAACTTCTTTTAAGAACAATGAGATCCAAATTCTACAAGGAAGAAGTATTAAATCTTTATAGAAGCAGATGTTGCATAAATGTTGACTGCATGAATTATCAGGTACATGGCTCTTGAAGCGACTGGTGTGCTTGCCTACAAACATTATGTGACTTAATAAAATGGGTTTTATATACTATCAGATGTGTGTGTTTGCAGTAGGGATGTGCTGCATTACAGCTGAAGGGCCTGAATAAATCAGAGACCAAACTGGAGCTGGTATTAAATTCTAGGAGTCAGAACATCTGCATTAAAGACAATGTAACTACTAAGAGGGTGCTGCACTATCATGTGCACTAACAGTGTGGATTTGGTCATTGTGATTTGCAAATTTTTTGTTAGGATGGTGAGGTCAAATTCTATACAGAAATTAATTGATACTACTGATTTCAGAGAGGTCCTGGCTTCTGTTACCATCAATGTATGTTTCTTAATTATAAAATATATTATTATAGAAAAAATGGCAGAATTTCTTATGCTTTCTATTACAAAATCATTCTGTACAGCTATAACTAAATGTTTCCCATGAACCAAACAATGTATCAGGAAGAGCATGATAGAGTATATTGAAATGCTGAGTTCACTCATGCTGAAATTACTTAATGATGAGAAAGGGTTATATAAATCTAAATCCTATAGAGTGCCTTTGGAAAACATTTCAGGGTACTGAAGTTGAGTTCTTCATGTGAAAAAGGAAGGTTAAACCAACGTTTCCTGACAACAGTACCACTCAGAGATTCCTCCACCAAAATCCTTGTGTTGAAAGTACTTGATACTGAAGATTACAAGAGAACAGTTTCTTCAGGTCTGTTTACAAACTGCTTCAGATGTCAGTCATTCTTTCATGGCACTGTTTTGGATTTAAAAGAGATTTGTTTCTAGCATTTGATGGGTGATTATCAGAGAACAATTCACTGCAGAAAGCAGAGAGATTATGAGAAGAGTTTCATCTGCTGAAGAATCAACTTGAGTATCCAGAAGCTGGATACTTATGTCTGAGCTAGGTATTATGTGTGCATTAAATGGTCCATGGAGAGAAAAAAAATAACTTCAAAATGAGAATTCTTCTGACTTGACACATTTGAATTATAAGACATTTCCTTCTAAAGACTACAAAGAGAAACTACTTTAACTCAGACTTAATGTATTCAGCTATAGGCTATAGTTCCTCTTATTTAGACTGGAAGATTAAGTTACTGATTTATGGAACTTAGGTGTCACTCTTTTTTTTCTCTTTCCTTTCCCCCCTGCTCATTCACACACTCACAAACTAACTCAGCTTTGAATTAGGATGTGAGTAGAGCTCCTAAGATCTTTGTAATTGTTTCCATAGCCTTAGCCTGGGAAAGAGCTTTTTTAATACATTTGTTTAATTATTTTGCAGTGTTCACAAATGTTTGAAATATCCAACTCATATGAGACAATGGGAAAATTGTAAAACTGAAGATTGCAGGCACTCTGAAAGTGATGGTGTGTCTCACGGATCCTGCGAGTGCTGAGAGGCACATGCCCATTTTAGAGAATAAATCATATGATGAAACGTAAAATTAGATTCAATACTTCTAAATACAGTTTTGCCATTGCCCTCAAGTGGGACAGGATAAATAATCTCCATTCGCCCATCATCACAGGAGAGAAATTAAAATATTGCTATTGATTTTTTTCTTTACAAAGCTGTTTTGGCAATTTTCTGATTTTTGCAATGTATTTGAACATGAACTATTATATAACACTATTAAATAGCATCTAGATATAAATTAAATCATGGCTCATAGTTCAGCTGAGAAAATGATTTCTTAGTCTTTCTTCTCTTTTTACAATTGTTCCATTTTTCATGCTTGTTCTTGGAATTAAGGCTTTGAAATACTTGATTTCACAGGAGTTATTAACATGTTTAATGACAGATATTTGATAGCCTTTTTTTTAATTGTTAATAGGGCATCAAAAATGTTTAAATTTAGGAATATTCAAAGCCTTTGCCTATGGGGAAAGTGTAATTATGTGCAAAGAGGCTTTAAAGAAAGGCTTACAATGCAAAAAAAATATTTTCGTACTACTAAACTTTCCCAAGCAGAGGAGACCAATATTTGTGTTACCTCCTTTCAAAGTTACTACAAGCTTTCCTGAGAAGCTTGGCATATGCCTAATAATTACTGTAAAACTGCAAGGAAATCAGCCATTCCAATTTGCTTAGATAAAGTTTCTTTGAACTGCCTTCCAACACTGGACTCCATTCATAGCACGTTTCATTCTAACAGTGTTTCCACTGTCTGCTACAGAGGGGCAGTTTGCATTAGTTTTATGAAGCACAGCATATGGAATTCCACATGCTATTTGTTACAACCAGTGCATAAATTACATGCACTTCAGCAAAGACCTTTATCCACAGTGATAAAAAGAGGTGTGTGTTTTCAACAAGATGATATTTTCAACTAGGGCAGTTTCCTCCTGATTTTTTTATTAATATTAATGATGTTTTAAGATATTTCCTGAAGCTCATTGTATAGGGATACTTTGCAGTCCAAGAGCTTATTTATTCTTATAATATTGATATTCAAAAATTGGAAAAGTTAATCTGCTTAATACTTAAAATCCCAAGTCAATTACTGCAGGTGTCTAACAGGCACAAAACAACCCCCCCCACCAAACCAAACCAAAATAAGTCCAAAACTCAAGCAAACAAACAAACAATTAAAAAAAAAAAAAAAAAAAAACCAACCAAACTATCTTTTTCATTCCTGGAAGAGGAAATGTTTAGCTTTCAAATTTAATGGAAACTGAATGACAGTCAAGGTTTAGAATTATAGCTGGATCAATTGCTTTATCAGGGGGGAAAATTTATATCTGTCTCTCCTTCATAAGAAAGTAGCTCTAAGTTGTAAAATTAAATGAGCTTTTTAATATGAGCAGCATTTATTGTGTGCAAATTAAGCCATATATACTTTCAACCAGATACATTTTATTGAGAATATTGCATACCTATTCATATGCAAGCTCCGAACAATAAAGCATGTAATATCTATGGCTGCTCAATTAAAATAATAAAACAACAAAACAAAAGCCAAGATACAGCCTGTGCATATAAATATGCTTTTATTCGTGTTTCATATTGTAATTCTTTTTCATTCCTAATTTGGAAGAAATAGGAAAATTACAGGACCCAAATTGTGAAATGTGTCTTCCCTGATTCTGAACAGAATCCAGTCTGTTAAAGAGGTTCCTGTGGTAATGACAGATTGCCTGAGTACAAGATGAGATAACTTAGAATTTTCTTCTATCGACCATGGGTAGAAGCAAATGTACTTTTTTTTCGATTGAGAAATATCAGAGAAATTATTAAGCAACGAGATTTACAAAAATACCTGCAAAAACAGGATGATTTTGAAATGGTCTGCATTCAACAATTTCTACAAAACCCAGCTAAATATAAATTAATGCCACGAAATAGGATTTTAAAAATAACCCATTTATGCTTTACTTTCTTAGAGTGTATGGAACCACTTACAGCACTGAGCTTTAACCAAGTGTTCTCCATTAAGTGCTTTTTGAACCTTTTCTTACCTCAGGTACTGTATTGAATGTGAGCTTTAGACTGGGCCCAGTTTTCTCCTCTGTCAAGGCCAGACATTGGGAACCAGCCATGACCCAGTTACAGAGGAGCTCTGTGCCAGCAAAGGAATTAGTTTTAATGATAGAGACATATTTCTGTCAGACTTAAAGCTGAAACCACTTCTGAAATCATGATCACCTTTGTTAGTGTGTGGATACTCCTTATTTTTTTGCCTTGCTTCTACAAGTTAAGCCAAAGTCAAACCCAAGCAGTTAATATTATTGTAAACTGGGGATAGCTTGAACTTTAGGACATTAAAAATAAGGGCATATGGCTCTTAGAAACACTGGGTGCTTTATTATTCATTCTCTTCTTTAATATTTTAGTAAAGATTTTAAGCTGACTCAGATTTAGGATTTCTTGCAGATATCAGATTGCAGGCACAGTGAAAAGCAAAACAATTATTGGGTGTTATCCATTAAGAAGAATTCAAATAGCAACTGTTAACAGTCTGTAACACCAGGGTAGCTGTGGGCTTTTCTCTATGCCATAAAAGACCCTCAAAGTTACCATAAAGCTTCATTCACTTTTAGTGTGATAGGTTACACATGTGATGGTTTATTTTACAAGTAAGATCTGCATGTAAGCTCTAAAGTGCCTCAATGCTTGGATTGCAAGATGGAAAAATAAACAACTGCAATTAAGGGATCAAGCATTCCAATATTGCTCCTATTATACCATGTGATTTTATTTTCCTAAAAGCACTTCAGAGGAATATACTGCCAAATTAGGACCTTTAATCTCTTCTGAGATGATCAGTGATATGTGGATATTCTATTCAGAAAAAACAGCGTTAACATTTTGACTATAGAAAATATTTTCTGTAAAATCTCTCCTGAATAATTTGAAAACTTTAAATAAATGTTTAGGTATTGAAATAATCTGACTATTCAAATTTTAAATTATTTATTTCTAATAAAAGTTATAATAATTTTAAACATTATTTTGTTCTAATCATATTTTTCGTCTTCTGAATGGTTATTATACGCACTGAATTTTAGCCTAAAATAGTTATTACAGATAAAAATAGATATATTTTTGAAGTTTTTATAAGTTTGGAAAGCACCCATGAAATTGTGTATAGAGCTAACACCCTTTTTCAATTTATACAGCATTGTGCACTGATTGTGTAATTCATGCAGTTCATTGCTATTTTCAATATTAAAAAGGTTTAATTGAATATATTACAAAAGAGTGTTGCAAAGAAGTCTACAAAATGTGCTTCCAAATGTTTGATTTGTAATTAAAACTCTAATTCTGAATGCAAGTACCTTAAGAAAGCTTAACCAAGCAAAGTCTGTAGTTCTTGAGCAACTGGAATCTATTAGTGATATATTCAAGTACAAGTATTTTCACCAGTTACTAACACTCACCCTACTCTCTTAGGCCCTTCATTTTCTGAAGTACTTTGTGAGCATTAACTATTAGAATGTTATATATTCAGAAATGTAAGAGATTACTCTATTTATGTTGTTATGTTTTAAAAAATTGCATTAATTTTTTTTCCAAAAAAATCTTTCCAGGTGGTGTAAGATTTCTGACTTCAGAAGGGATTTGACTTTATTAATTTTATTATCATTTACAAAACCCCTGAAATATCAAGTTTTAGTTAAAAAAAAAGGCATTTTGTATCAAATTCAGCTGTTTAATCTAATTAACCCATTAAGATGCAGGAAGGCCTAAACATTGAGGAAAAAAGTAATATCTTAAGCAATAAAAGAAAAAAATGCATAATATTTTCTCCAACATTGCTATCTACTTGGCAAGGCATTACATGTATTTTCCTATATGTACAGTATCTTTAATCACCACAGAGACTTTATGAAGAATGTTGTACATCTTCAATTAGAAGACTTTTACTACCTCAGCCCCCAAAATACCTGCCAAGAAACAGCTGTATATTGATTTTGAGGGAATAGTGCCACCTGCTGAGCCAGTATCTTCCATTTCTGTGGAGTTCCCTAAATACAGATATAATCCAGTGTGGTGAACTTGAAAAATCTGGCACTCCTAATCTTTGAATACTATTCTTATGTTTATAACTAGATTACTTGTTTTTTGTTTTGGTTTTTGGGTTTTTTAAGTTAAATTTATTCTCCTAGTAACTAAATTAAAGGCTCAGCTGCTTGGATTTATCCCATACCTACTAAAGAACTTATGGTCTCTAGCACAGGAGACTCAGAACCACTCTGATATCATGAAGTGCTTTTGGGATATAAATAATGACAAATATGAGTCGAGGCTCTTATCTACACAAGGAAGTTCACTCTTTCCAGTTGAATTATACTGGCAAAAAAAAAGTTTTCTGCAAGTAACTAAACCAGGGAAATTCATTTAGCTTAGCTTAAAATAAAATGTATCCTATGCATAGCAATGATATTTAAGTCAATGTAATGTTTTAAGTTGTTTTTTTACTAGACTCTCAAGAGACAACAAACAATCCAAGTAAAACAGAAATACAGAAGGTTTGTCTCATTTGAGAATATTTTATTTCACAGCCTTAATTATGTGTTTTGATGGGATCAAATAGCTTATGTCTTTGCTATAAGTTCAGTTAGGAGGCCTATAAATCAATAAAAAGACATCCAAAGTAAATGGAGTAGAAAATCAACATTTATCTTACAACAGACATTTTTATTGGAAAAGTCAAGGAAAGACATGATGGCAAAGAGAATCAGTCTATTAATAATAATTAATAATAATCTCAAATCAGATTATTTAGTTATCAATTTAGGAGTAAGAGGAAAGTCCAGTGTGAATGCAGCTGTGGGGTTTACATCCTTAAAAAATTGTTGAGGTTTCAGTAGTTAAAAATTGCATTTTGGTCTACACAGAAAGGCGATTTGAAAATACCTCCTTACATTATGTGAATTGAATTTATTCTCCAAAATTACCATAATAATTCTTAATAGGAAAATTTTATAAAAAAATTCTTTAAAAATTTAGTAAAAAACTTGTAGAGAAACATATTTGAATATGCTCATTTTTCAATCTTCTCAAATGTCTTTAAGTTTCTGTTCTCTACACTCACTTTCCATTAGTATTTCTATTGTTTTTGCAGGAGAAATATCTGAGAATAACTATCAGGATATATCATTGTGTGAAATCCTGAAATTATTGAGTCAAAGAGTTCTAGAACTCTAGTATTCAATCATACCTCTGATATTTTATTGATCCATCTATAAATGTGTTTACAATTAAAATATAATCTATTATTTATGACTGTGACATTTGGGTTATAATTTTCTTCCATTTTTCTGCAGTTAATGAAGGATGAGAAAGACCAATGAGGAAATTTTTTTGAAGACTTTGACCTCTGCCTCTCAAAAAAAAGACAAAGGAGCGCTACAACTGTTGCAGGGAATTTAGTGGTAATTATAAAACAATAAACCCCAAGAAAATTCAGTACAGAAGAATTAAAATGGTCTTTACCCAATCAATACATTATATATCTCCTCCTCTACCTAATTTAAATTAAATTAATTAAATCAGAAATTTCTGTAGATCTACACGAGTCACAATTGTAGCAATTTCTATCAACTAAGAATCTGTCTGACATGATCATTTTTCAAGGCATGAAATGAATTATATTTTTGAATACAATTGCGAAGAGGAAATTAAATAAGATGGAAATTTCTTTACTTTTGCCATGCTCTCCTAACTCCCACTCATGAGTTGTTTTGCCTCATGCCAGATAAATGTTCCTTTTCAGACACATCATGTCCCAGTTCCTACTGAAGCCGAGTGGATTTGATGGGAGTTAGGTCACGTTCTTAAAATGGTTCTGAGCAGGCAGCAAAGAGCACAGATCAGCTCTTTATGAACCAGTTTCCTTGTAGTCTGGCACATCTGAGGTAACACATCTCCCACTGCCTTCTCCCAGTCCAATGGCAAGTTGACCATCTGTCTATAAAGGAGAAAGCTTTGATAAGTATGACCCACTCAGCTTTTACTCAGCTTGGAGGCATTCTGCACATCACTGTGAAATGCTCTTAGAAAACCTACCATGACAGTTTTATGAATGGAGTCCATTGTAAATTTCAACTTTGAAATAAAATTTATGGACCATGCTTAATGCATGAAAAAGGAGTCAGCTAGGACAGGTATCTTGGAAAATCTCTATGGGTCCTGAATAGTGAGCTCCAAAGTGAGCCAACTTTTGCTTTGCACTCCAGGGAACGATTTTTTCATTTGAAGATATTTGTTCTCTTTCATAGTGCTGATGAAATAAAGCAAGGAGGAAAAAAAATAGAATAAAGGAAAAAAAAATCCTGCATCAAAATATGTGCAAAGAATTAAAGCAACAACTACAAAAATCAGTAAAATATACTTCCTTACTTATAGGCCAGTTTTAATTTTCCAGGAAATTTAAACAGCTGGAAGTTTATATTGAACTATACATGACACTGCCATACAACAGGCATTACTTTGTCCTGAAAGTGAAAAAGAACCTAGGAATGAAAGTTTTCTCTGTGGTTCAGATGGTGATTTCAAGACTCTGATACATTTTGTGAATGGCTTTTTTTTTAACTTTAATGCTTATTAACATAATCCGACAAAAATTTATTTCTAGAAACAACTGATTGATTGTTGTTAATGGCATCTTGAAGATTTTTCTACCTGAACTACTACTCCTCTGCCTACTTTTCTGAACCAGGAGCTTTCATCATTCAACATTTTCCAATTGAGTTTTCACACTTTGTTAACTCTTCATTCCTTCAACCCTAAACCCTTCCATACTTTTCAATTTCCTTTCCATTTCTTTCCAACTGGCCAAATGATCCCCTTCCTCCACTCAGATACTATCATCCCAAACCATCAGACCATTGTTTAATTGGCTATTCCCAGTGCATTCTTTCTATATAGGCTTTTTGCCTTTTTTTGCTGTCATCTGACTTTTTTGTGATTTTGCACACTTACTAACAGAAACAACTAAAAAAGGTTTTTGGCGAGAATTAGTTCTGATTAATAGCTCTGCCTTACAGGTTTTCTTTTATACAGTCTTTGATCTAAGCTTTGATATAATTTATTCTGCATTTATAGTGAAATGGTGACTCAACTAGACAGTCCACTGTATACCTAGAAGAGTTGACTAAAATATCTCTGAGTCAGGCAGCTTTGTTTTCTCTTGTTCTCTGGAAATACTGTTTTTTTCACAAACTGTTTTATTTTGCTGCTCCTCACATTAAAACACCCATTCTGGGACCTATAGGCCAGCTTCTGTCAAATGACCAAAGGGAGCACTGAGCCATCCTCCCAGGGACATATCTGGAATATGATGAAGGAAAAAAGAAGCAATTTTTTTCCAATCTACTCTGAATCTTCTCTACTGTTAAACTAACTCCAGAAAATATTGTTGTGTTCCAGACTATTTTAGTATGGAGGTGACATAGCAATTGAAGTAATTTTTTCCCTGTATTTTCTCAAGTTAAATATGTTCACAATACACTGGACTTCAATAATATTTCTTACATCATGACCTCTCAATTCCTCAAGCTGTCATATTGCCTGCATCTTAGCTTTTCCCTCAGCTGCACATTACCTTAATAACTTGTCATACTTCATTGTAAATATAGAACCAGATTGTCTTTCTAAAGATGTCCTCTCAATTATCTTCAACTTTTATAGTGAATTGCTCAAGTCTGAAACTCTAATTACAATCCTGGAAGCAGCAGTGTAAAGAAAGTAGGGAAAAGTGTTTATTAAAAGTGTAAATAATTTCACATATAGAAAAAAATTTTTGAAAGGAAATTAATTTTATCAACTGCATAAAAAATCTCCACTTATCTCTTAATTTGTTTTTCAGCAAATTATACATTGATAAAAAATAATAAAAGAAACAAAGAAAATTTCTTTCCATGTCATATGTAGGGGGGATGCCTTATCTATTCCTCTGTTGGTGGTTGAAAGGAATTCATAACACTGAAGGATGATACAACATAAAATATTGAATATTGTATCTACTTAGCGGTTTTTTTGGGTTTGGTTGTTTGGTTTTTTTTTCCTCATCAGCAATAAATAGATGGAAGCTGGCTGGGCCAAGAATGATCAGCACCAGTCCCAAAATGAATATACATCTCAGTGTCTGCTGGTATGAGATTCTAGAATGGTTTCAGGATCTGGCTGTATGGTAGCTAAATGCTTTGTAAATTAAATTAGCAATTTAATTCTACAAAAGGACCTAAGAAACTAGTGAGGTTAAATCAGTGCTGAATCTGAACCCTTTTGTCAAAACACAAACATGATTTGATTGAAACATTTGCATTAGCCAGGGGTTTTTAAGAGTGAATTAAATGTAGGATTTCTTTCACTTTTAACCCTTCACCACACTGGAAAAAGACTAAGAAGTTCAGAATAATTTTTTAGAATGTATGAAGAGCATAGTTATGACCACTGAATTCTTTTCCTAAATATTTTAGTTGGGTTTATTTTTATTTTTGTAATCCCAAACATCCGAAATAAAAATTCCTTGCATAAATCTTAAGATTACCAATCTCTCAACAGATCAATGTCACTTGTTGAAAATGAGAGTGAATCATGGTGACTAGCATTCTGACCTTCCAGTCAAGTACTGATTCACACAAAGCATCCTGTCTTAAAATCCAAAAAGAAACATTATTGGCAATTGAACTTCTGGAATTATTTTTCAACTACAAAGACCTAGGTCGGAAGTTCAGTCTAAAGACAAGCTTTATTAGCTATAACTGCTCCTTATTTTCAATATATTTACAGTCCTAGAAAAGAGGTGTTCAGACAAATGACATGCTACTTGACCCCTGTGTGAAGCTTTAACCAATAAATTCTTGCTCATGTCTTTCATTTAAGATAAATTCATGTCTTTTTTAAAGGCATGACAGTACAGGTAAACATCACCTGTAAATGACTGACGGAGCAAATAATAGGGTGATGAGTTTCTTTCAGTTTTAGAGGTTGTCATCAAAGGTTGAAAGAGACTGTGAAAAAAGGTTTTGAATGTGAAGTAAAATAAGGCAAGCTTCTCACCAGAAGGCATGTGGTCAGTTAATGTATAGGGGTTTTTTTTTATTTACCTGGCCACAGGACAACCTTGGACACAGTTGAAAGAAATAAAAATAATCTTGTTCAGTAATTTCTTTAGCCTGAGAAGTACTCTCATGATGTTTGCAGCCAGAACAAAGGTAGATACGAATGAAACTTAAAATGGTCTGGTTCAGTCAAACACGCAGTACAAATTCTGGAGGGAACACTGTGATTTTCATGGCTCCGGAACCAGTCATATCTTAAACTTGAATTGGACTCAAAAGGAGAATGGTGCTTGATAAGATAACCTATGATTAATGAGGCATTCAAGTGTGTGAAAATATTCCTGAATTCCTGTGTACCACCTTCCCATCAGATAGACTCTACCTTCTAAAAGCATTTAGTGCAATGAAGAGAAAAAGTCAATTAAACTAGACCAGTCTTCCTTCTTACTTTTCCAAAAGCTTCTTTGAAAAGGAAAATAACTTTGCTTTAACATTTATAAAAAGACATTAAAGTCAGGAAATCATTACCAAAAAATGTAAATTATTATATTATTAATATAGCTTTATCTACTGAAATTATGTTGGCTTTTCATTTTCCTACTTTGTAGTAGTGTAATCTTTTCAACCGTACTCTGATTCTGGCGTCATTTGGAATTTCAATTACTCCTTTTACTTTAATCATCAGGAATATAATCAGATTCCAGAATCACATGCTGCCTTATTATACTGGAAGTGTTCATGTATTTCTTGATTGCTATAAGTGAGGAGACCGCACACAAAGTGAAAGCAGACTAAGGACAAATTACAGAAAAAAAAACCCACAACTCTATCCTTTCTGCTTATCATGTGGTTTGGACAGAAGGGAGCACAATGTGACTCTATCTCATAAAGAAGCCTATCCTTCACTGGCAAATTCTGTAGCTCTGGATATGAATAGACTGGTGGCAGCAATCTGGCTTCAAATAACTCCATTCAGATCCTTAGGCAAGTGTGTGTGCCTTGGATTTTTGGGCTGGGAATCTTAAACCTTCTCAATAGATTGCCAACACTTTCTGGTTTCAGCCAGCATGGAAACAGCCTCTGAGAATTTAACTTACAAATGTGTTCATTAATCAGCTCAGCCACCAGCATCTAAAGATCTGTAAACTCTGCAGAATTATGGCATCCCTGAAGTTTTCTTCCCCTGCCCCTGCAAAAATAATACTTAAAAAAACAGCAATGTAAACCAATAGTTAACCAAAAGGACGGCTAAAATCTCCACTATTATTAAATGCTTATTAGACAAGCCTTGAGAAAATACTCTCCTGTTTGGCTTTTATTGTGTTGGGTTTTTATCTTTCTGTTTGGTTTTTTTTTGTTGTTGTTTTTTGTTTTTTTTTTTTTTTTTAATATTTGAAAGAAGTGGAAACTCGACATTTGTAGTAGTATTAGTAGACCTCAGTCTCCTTGATTTGCAGTAACCAAAAAATTATTCATTAATCTATGACATATGCTGCACAGTATTTTAAAAATTGCAATAGTTTACTTGTCTCTGTAATGCCCTTCAGAAAGTAAATCATATGACAACTCAATCTCTAAGGTGCCTTCAAGATATTTGCTCCTTTAGCATGATAGGCACTAAAGTTAAGCTCCTGAAGGTTCACCTTTCATGTATTTAAGAAAACTTGCATCTAATTTCTCTAACAAAACCGTATCTGTTATCTCCAGTAGTCTGGATAAAATGAAAACTCAACAAAATTGCAATTACAAATTTAAATCAAACACAGGGTTTTTTGAAAGGTGAAAAACACATTTTGGGGTTGTTCTTCAGCACAGCAAATTTGTCTTATTGTCAGCTGGTAAATGCAGCTGATTCTGTGGCAGGTCTCAACTGGCTTAGAGTATTTCATCTAGGATGGTGATTTAAAAAAAAAAAAATTACTTCTGACAATATCATAATATATTTTTGAGATTATAGAAGGAATGTGGGAAGGTTTATATTTTGCCAGAAAAGGAGTAAATGTTCTGGAGAGGCCAGCAGGCACAAGTGAGCAGATAATTCAATATGAGTTTTTTTAAATGTTGGAGCTCTTTGTTGCAGGTCAGCAATACATATCAAAACAAACTAAAGATGTGCTTTCATCTTGTCACTTACCATGTTATGACACCTCATATTTCCAGTGCCCAACAGCCTTTTGGACATTCTATTTTACTTTCCAAGTAATGTAGATAAACTGACCTTTATAGGTGTCCAAGAAATCTAAGAAACTTGCAGTGGTGGTTCAAGATAATGTATCTAATAATCTATTTTTTTTATGTTGTGTACTAAAAAAGAAGGCTTTTTTTAAAGTCTGATTTAGACTTTTGTAGAAAAGTTTTCTGGTGTTGTTTTCTGTGGTTGGTTTGGGTTTTTTTACTTCTTTGGAAACATGAAATTATTTATTATGTTGTGAAATTTAATTACATTTTTGCATATATATTGGGTCTAAGCCCTTACTTACACTGTTTGACATGGTCGAACACAGCAAGAGAAGCCCTGGATCTCTGTCCTTGTTAGCTTTGGTGTTTCTGGGTTTCATTTCATTAATTTCTGCTCTGCTGGGTGACCTTCTAACCTTTTACTTCTAACTGTCAGAAAAAAAAAAGAGAAATAATCAACAAAAATATCTTTAATTTTTTATGAAAAGAAGAAAGAGAAATGAGTCCAGGTGATCCAAAGAGGATGAAGTTACTTGTGGATTTTGTATTTACTGTGTAATTGTTGATAAGGTTTCTACGCTTGTTACACTTGGAAGCCCTACAACATCTGTCCAAACCAACATCTCTTTACACATTGGAAGCAACTCTGAGAAATTGTGTTAAAACTCTCATTCTCAAGCCAAAAGTTAGATTTTTACAAGTTTGTGAAACAACCCATTTGGGGAATCACAGAATTTTGCCACAACCTTATATTTACATCATGAAACAAACCTCACTTCCCTTCCCTTTCTACAGAGCAGTTACACTGACTGACACAGCTATTGATCAAAATGGTTCTTTTCTCTTTATCTGAGCAAACCTAGCACAAGGCAGACAGATATAAAACTGGAATTAAACATTCTGGATCTCTGGCTGGTTATTGACTGCCTTCACCCAGCTCCTGGGTTCTCATTGCTCTCATTCTTTTCTTAAATGCCTCAGTTAAAGCAGCTTAACTTTGTTTTTCTTCTAAATATTCCAGTGTTGAAATCTACCTAAAAAATCATCACATACAGGCCACATATAGCTGTCAGTGGGAGAAATGAAAGCATGTAGTCTATGGGAAGCCTGGAGGCATCTTTTCTTTCCTCACAAAAAAGTCAGAGACAACATGGTCTTCCATGCATGAGCTCTGAAAAGCAATGCTTGTTGCTAAGTTGACCATAGTCTGATTCCTCTTTTTGCCTCTGCTTCTGCTGTGGAAACAGCTAAAATGCAGGGAAGCCATCTTTTTCCTTTCCTATTATTTTATTTTAATTTAATTTAATTTTATTTTATTTTATTTTATTTTATTTTATTTTATTTTTTCACTCACTGATTGTTTTCCTGATCCAAACAGTCTCTGTCTATCTCGGAGTGCCTTGGCTCCCCACCCAGCCCTACAAGTGCTCATGCAGGCACAAGGGAGGCAAAGGGGGAATTTCCCCTTGGTTGACTTTGATTAACTCAAGCCAGTTGGAGCCATGGGAACAGTACTGGTGTGATACCACACTCAGGATGAAATCCTCCTGGTTTGGGCACCAGTACAGAGAGTTCTGACTTCTGAGATACTCACCCCAAAACATCAAGATTCCCTGAACTCCTGCCTGGTACAGCCAAGGCTGCTGATTTGGAGCCAAGGTGGCAATGTAACTGTTTTTGCCCTGCTCAGCTCTGCCTGGAGCACTCTGCCCTTCATCTGTTTTCATACTAACATATACATTGTGTTTAAATAATGGAAAAAAAAAATACAAACCACAAAAAACACAGGAAAACACTAACCAACCAACTATGATTTGATATCTGTAATGTGGACAGGATTATTTTATTGATTTGAGTGTTCCTTTGTCACTTTGAGAAAATAAATTCTGAAAAGCTATGTTTAGAATAAAAGCTTTGGAAGCTCTATCTGTAAGGCTAGAGATATACATGAGGGAAAATAGGGTGCTAAGAGAAGATGAGGTCTTACAGTTATTTGAGAAAATTAATTTGTCCAGATAAAATCCAGATGAAGGAAGGAGAGTATCCAACCCACCACGGTAAACTATTTTAGAAACACACTTTGTTCTCACGCTAGGTTGCAATAAAATTCATCCCAGGTAAGATTGACAAAACTTTTGCGTCAATCCAGATAACACAGATTGTTTAAATAAGACTTACTTAAAATTCTTTAATTAAGAGAGTTCAAGCATATTGAGGGATAGCTTAGAAATGGTTTATATTTTAAAATGTCAGAGAAAATAACATCTGGAAGAGGTAATGTCTAAAGAAAAAATTGAATGCATTTCTAAGTCAATCTATGGGCATAAAATTTTAGTTCAAAATATCCCATAATAGACTAACCAGGCTATATACACACATGTATTCCTATAAATACCTATAAATTTAACCACTTATGCCATAAAACACATTTTAGAAATATATACAAGTCTCTAAAAATTTTTGACAGTTAACTACAAGCTGTATTATGTCAGCATAGAGCTTGAGGTCAATTGGAACTCTTCAGTACTTTCTAAGTGAAAAAAATCAGGCTCTTTCTGAGCTTACAGCAGTTTTTAGCAACCATCAGAAAGAAACCTGGCATATTATCTACAAGATTATAGATACAATCTGGGGAAAGATAAGACCCCATTCTTGAAAGAATTCCTGACTTCTTCCACTTTCAGTAGCACTTAATAATAGCTAATACCAGCTCTTTGATTGCCAAAATATTTTAGCATCCAGTACTGACAATAATTTTGAAGGTCTCAAAAGGGACCTAGCCAGTTATCTGGAGCTTTGTAAATCTAAATAAGATTACCTTGATTTCTGGACTAGTTTTCACCTGAGAACTCAACTGCAATAATAGTTCTCATCATTTGTGCCTTAACCACTTGACTTGAAATAAAATATAGTGTAAATCTACCTAGTAAAGGAATCTGACAGACTTGCTTACAGTCTGGTGACCTGTCACTAGTGGGGCTCTGCAGGGCTCCATCCTCAGCCCTTTTCTCTTCAATATCTTCATTAATAACTTGGACATGGGACTCAAATGAATATTAAGGAAGTTTGTCAATGTCACTAAAATGGGAGGAGCTTTTGGCTCCCTTGGGGTAGAGGGGTCCTGTAGAGAGACCTCAACAAATCAGAGAGATGAGCAATCACCCATTGTATGAAGTTCAACCAGGAAAGGGGCTGGATTCTGCACCTGGCACGGGACAAACCTGGTTGTGTGTAAAGACTGGGAAACCAGAGGCTGGAGAGCAGCTGCAGAAAGGGACCTGGGGCCCTGGTTGAAAATGAGTCTACAGTGCCCTGGCAGCCAGGAGGGCCAGCCATATCTAGGGGGCATCAGGGCTGGGGAGAGGGTTGTTCTGCTCTGCTCTGCACTGTGGCAGCCTCACTTTGAATCCTGGGGGCAATTTTGAGCCCCACTATATAAAAAAGACACTGAGCTATTGGAGAGTGTGAAAAGAAAGGCCACAAGGATGATGAAGGGTCTGGAGGGGAATCCTTATGAGGAGCAGCTGAAGTAACAATTTATTCAGTCTGGAAAAGACAAGACAGAGGGGAGACCTCACTGTGGTTTTCTATATCCTCATGAGGATCAGTGGAGAAGCAGGAGCTGATCTGTTCATTGCTGTGGCCAGAGACAGGACTCGAGGGTATGGCAGGGAGCTGAGCTGGGGGAAGTTTAGTCTGGACATCAAGAAAAGGCTTTTTAACCCAGAGGTTGGTTGAACACTGGAACAGGCTCCCCAGTCACAGCACCAAACCTGACAGAGTTCAAGAAGCCCTTGGACAATGCTTTCAGGCCCATGGTATGATTCTTGGCCTGTCATGCTCAGGGTTCTATTCTGATCCCTTCCAAATCAGCAGATTCTATGGTTCTATGCTTTTATGCTTCTATGACTTGCACATCGGACTGGAGAAGATGTTTGATACCATTTTCACAATTAAAGCCACCTTAGACTGGGTGTTACCCAGTATACAATACTTGGACTAGCACAAATTTTGACATTTTTCATCTGCACTAAACCTGAACAAACAAAGCAATGTTAAGAGTGGATTGAATTGATGCAACCAAATGAGATGATTGTTCCTCTCTCATGTAGGTAGAGCTACATAATTGGTTCATTGAATCTCCCTCTGCTCTTCAGGGTACTCTTTGAGCTCTAATGTTTGTGCGTTGCCAGATTCCCTTCTCTGGAAAAAATGGTTTGTGATTACAACAGAGCTTTCACAGCATGGCACACAAACTAGTTCATGCAGCATGGAAAGTTTCAGAAGGTTGGTCATGGTAGATTGAAACAGACAATTAAATTTCTGAAACTAAGTATTTTGCTCAGAAGACACCTGAAAAATATCACCAGGAAGGCAGAACAAATCATTTGTAAACTTCTGAGGCAAAAGCTGGCACAATTTATTTTTCTAACTGTTCTTATTTTAATATATACCTTACCTTCCAGCACTCTGTTTTTGTTGGAGGATCTATGCATCACAAGGTTGGTTTTATTGCTTCGTTTCATTTGTAATGGCCGATCTATGTATTACTTTTGCTGCCCTCTGACTGTCCTCAATGTGTCAGACCAGCTTCACCTCACTGTCAGATGAGACACATTGTCTGCGACGTGGCAAGTTCTGGAACATCTGTAGAGGAGTGACTAACACCACGAGTGTGTGCATCAACTTTTCAAGATATTCTTTTTTAGATAAACGTAGTCCTTTGTTTGAAAAGAAAAAGGGTTTTGTCAAGATGTGAGTGTTGCTTTACACGTGGAAAAACATCGACCAGTTCATGTACAGTTTGAGGTGTCCCTAGTCCAGTTCCCCTTGCAGGGATGAGAGCCTTGGCCACAGGGTAACACACACCCAGTGTCTCCTTCTCCTTTGTTACTAGAGTGAAATTTTTGCAGCAATTTCTGGGCTCTGTCTGAAAATCTTCTAGATCTTTTTGAGCCTTATTCTGGGATTATCAAGGACTTTTCTTTGTTATAGAAACTGAAAAACTTATTTTAAACTTTAATTGCGCTATTATTTGTGGAAAGTATCTCACATTGGCTTGTAAGTCACTGCATTAATGTAATTCAGTGAATATGGAATATTTACATCATCTCCCTTTGAAATGGTATTCATGGCAATTATGATGAAAACACTATCAGCTGCTTCTTAAAAGAGTCTGTTTATTTTCATTATAATTATCACAAATACTGTTCAGCAGAAGATCATTACACTCTTTACAAAGGATACCTGTTGACATTATGAAAAATGCAATTTTTCTTGTTCTTTTCCCTTCCCTCTTACAGCTTTTTCAATTAAAAGCTGTGGAGAATAAAAAAAAAAAAGAAAAAAAGTCATCCAAGTAGTAAATAGTAAACTGATCTCAGGCAAAACTACTCTTATGTGTATCTAATATTGGGATGTTTATGGTGATAAAGGATTCTGCTGTTCCAGCCTTCCAAGATTGTGTAGGGAAGCACATTTTTCCAGCACAAATGATACCTTATGAAGGCTGACCTGGAACAGAGACTAGACAGAGATAAGAGAACAAAGTAGATATTTATTAAAGGACCTAAAGGAACATACCTTGGGAAGTACAAGAGCCTGCCACACCCTAAGTGGACACAAAATGATAACAAAAATGGATGACTAGTCAAGACATTTCACAATTTTTGGTCCTTTTGCATTTTGGGGTTAATTGTTCAATTATAGCTTTAGGTTATGAAGTTCCAGCCTCCCTGTTCTCTCCCCTCAGCCCTCTGTTGCTTATTCATTTTTGGGCCTGAAACTTGTAACAGTTGTCCTTGATCTCCAGCGGGAAAAGGATTTGTTTTGTCTACCTACCCTGTGAAGAAAGCTTACTAACACTGAATATGGGGCTCAGAACTACACCCCTAGGCAGCACAGAACCCGAAAAATATGAAAGCTAAAACTTAAGGCATCATCGAGAATCCAGATCTCACAGTTGCCCCTGGTCATCCAAACCCTGTGGCACGGCTTGCAGAACACATCAGTGATGCACCAGGAAGTCTCTAATGTGTTAACTGCAGGAGGAGGCAGAAAGCACAAAGGTTATTGTGTACAGCTGGGATTATTTTCTGCATATTTTGAATATGTAGTCTTTTTGCAGTCAGAAAACATTACTAACCTTGTGTTTTCTAAAATATTTGACATTTATGTTAGGTTACACTTGAGGCTAAGTTTTTGGATGATTTTGAGAGGTTTGTTGTTTGTTGGGGTTTTTTTACTGAGGACAAAGGGAAGTTTGTAAGACAGGTTTATTGACTGTCTAGAGTACTTTATATTCCAGTTTCTCTTGTCACCTACACAAGTAATCACATATGTTTTTAGCTTAGTTTCAATGCTTTCAGCCAGACTGATGTCTGGATTTTTATTTCCCTGAGTGTCTGGGCTGTTGCTGAGAGGATTCAGAGCTCCACTGAGCATTCCCTACTTCCATATAGAGCACATACACAACACATGCTTCACACTTCTGTCAAGCATCAGAACTTCCCCACATTCTGCCATGCTGAATTTTTACTATTATCCTAAGGGATAAAGGAATGTCCAAATAGTCTTTTTTATCTGTCTGTGAAACTAAATTTCTTCATATCACAGAACTGACATCTACTTTGGAAGATATGCTGTGATAGTGTCATAAGAGTTAATATTTACTGCATTACATCTCCTGGTTTTAATTGACAGTTTCTATAAATTATGTTTCTTCCATATCAGGATAGGTACAAATTCAGACACATGGCTCACCTCAATACATTCTCCTGGACTAGATGCTCAGCAACTGCTTTGTTTTTCCTATGTGTGTGCTGGGGACTTGACTTTTTTGTTTTTGCTTTAATAATGTTTTTAAGTTACTTTCTTTTTTTGGCTTTCTCATTAAGTTTCATTTTGATATTCTGCTCAGAAAGCAATTCTGACTAAGTTGTTTAAAGCAAAAGGGTTCAATCAAAGACTGAAACAAAAAATCTGTAATTCTTCTGGGCAGATACATAGTAAAAAGTAAAGAAGATGTTTTTTGGCACACACTGTCTAGGGTTATTTTGGAAGCGCTGTCTAGCTAATCTTTAGACATGCAGCCCTCTGTGTCCTTAGAATAGTTCTACTTTATTCCTTCTGTAGCACCTGTAGTGCTGATATCAACTTTTTGGTGATGTGCGTGCATTCATCGCTATAGACTTTACAGGTACTCTGAAACTATTTTTGAATTCTGATCAACATAAATACTCCTGAGAGCACGCACAGTGTGAGCATAGATTATAGGAAGCACAAATGGGAATATCTGTAACGTCTTGGGGGTGATAGAAGCAAGAGACAGGCTTCAATAAGGTTTTTGATAGGGTATCACAAAACAGCCCTGGAGTTAGGTTATTACCAGGAAGGATATTTCCTAGATAGATGGACTGCAGGGTAGATGAAATTCACATTGTATTGCTGGATTTGGGATTATGTCAATTCTTTGAAATGTCTCATTTTAACTGTGCATGATTTCAAAGAGTGTAAATATTTTAATATTAAACAACAAACTACCATTTAAAATTTGACTGGTGCCAAGCTACAAATAATGTTCCTAAGGGGTTGTTACAGTGTCTATCGTGTTTGATTTATCCACTGAAAACCTGGAAAATGGGACAGGAAAACAGCCTCACTTCCTTCACAAGTGGCACCTTGTGGGGCAGTGTCAAACCCAAACCAAACCAAAAACTAAACCAAAGAAAACAAAACAAAACCAAACCCAAACCCAAACCAAGGAAAAAAACCCGAAACAAAACCCAAAACCAAACCAAAGAAAAAAAGTTTGAGGAAGTGAAAAGTTATCATAGAAATAGAACCAGTAGCATATTAAAGATTTGGGTAGAAATTACTCTTGTCCTTCTGGTAAATCAAACAATTAAGGGTGTCTATTAATAGGTACTATTGAAGCCTTCTGTATTAAGTGACTCTCTATAAAGTTAGAATCAGGTTCCAGAGGAATTTTTTGTCCATGTGACTGTATCAGTTGGATGATCTGAGTTGCATTCCAACAAAGGATGATGCCTTGAAGGTTTTCTGATCTTTTCTTGTGATATAGTTGTGTTTTTTGGTCTTTCACTACTGGTCTTGAGTTTGAAGGCATGGCTATGAAAATGTCCTCCTTGGAATCCCCCCCCACTTCTACAGCTGTTATAAAATTCTCATCTGCCACAGAGGTTTAGTTTCTATTCCAGAGCTTTGCTCTCTGACTAAGTAACCCTGTGGTGTCTAACTACTAAGGACCACCCTTAGTGGTCCCTTTTGAGCTTTCTTGTATCCTATATTTCTATAATTTCTAACTTTTTTTTTGCTTTGAGAGACATAAGAAAATACTGTGGGTTCACTTAGGAGTACACATCACAGACTAAAGCTTGCTTTGTTTTGTATAAAATATGGGCTTTTCCCTTGTTCTTACTTTGTTATTTTTGAAACTAAGGAGCATTCCTGTGCAGTGTGCCAGTGTGTTGGCAGATACTGAGCTAATGATGTGAAGTGCTTCTGCATAGTGAAGGCTGAAGAATACCAGGCTAAACTTTCAGCTCTCTCCCTCACCCCTAAATAGAAAACAGCAGTGCTTTGTGAATGCTGTTAGCTGAGGGTTAGATTGCTTCTCTGCTGAAGAAAAACTGGTGGAAATGGCCAAACAACCAGCACAGAGCCAATGCAAATAACTTGAGACAATATTGCAGGGCAGAGTCAGTGATGCCTGGCAGTAACCTGCTAGTTTGGCAATCCAAAGCTACTGCAATAGCTTCAAGTTTCTTCCAGGTCACGAGCCAAAGGATTCTTAGAAGCACTCCAGGCTTTATAAAAGGAAATAAATTGCACAAGTGTGTTGTTCCAGTGCAAACACCCCTGCTGAGCCTTCCTTCCTAGTCTATAATTGGTGAAGGAAAGTACAGATTTGGAGCATCAGTATCTACTTTCCTAATCTTCCTTTTAAAAACTTAGTTTGGACCCATATAGAGGGAAAAACACAAGAAGGAGGGTCGATTATATTGCTATTTTTATGACTGTCATAATTCATGCTTATTTAATTTTTCTCCAGTCAAGCTGTCTTGCATGAAATTCTCCTTTTCTGTATTCTCTGAGCTGACTAAAATAGTTAGAGGTGAATAAGTTCAAAGAACTTTGTCCCAAATGGGTGTGTACATAAAGGCTGGCAGATGCTGGAAGGGATATGATCAAGGGAGTTTTTGATTCTGCTATCACTGCTGGAATAGAGAAGCAACCTTAATATAATATTAATAAATTTTTATTTCAGCATATATATGAATTTTAAATATATACATTGGCATATGAAAAGGCACACACATGAGAACTGTGACCTTCCGTTATGGAAAAAATATATAAGCAAAATTAAATAATCTGTCTTTTACTGTAAAATTTCTGTTTACTACTGTCTAGCATGGTGACAGATATTTCCCTAATTCCCTTAATAATGATTTCAGAGAATGATCAAATGCAAAGGTGACCATTAGAGCTAAATGAGCCTCAGGACCTGAATTGCTGCTGCTGTAAATATCCCCAGGACTGCAACATTTAATAAGCAAAGGGACATAATTCATGCTGTCAGTGGATTCTTACGGTCTCAGTGTACATGACTTGTTCAGAAATTTCAAAACAAATCTCAAATTATTTTAGAGTGTTTTGAACCAAAGAGACTATTATAACATCATTACAAAATACTCTTTAAAAAGTATTTCTGCTGGCCAAAATAGACAATTTAGAGCTCTGTGACAGACACTGAAGTGAGAACTAACTGCTCAACATTTCTTTTGCAGTGACTGGAAAGAAATAAAATAAAAACCCAACTCCTTGCATCCAAATATGAGAGTCAAAGATAAATCAGCCTAAGTTATTTCCTGCAGGTATGAATTTGTCTTCACTGCCTGTGAAAGGAGTGTAGGTTAATGAGTTCACAAGTGGACATACACCTTGCAAATCAAATGGTAAGAATTACACCTGAATGCAAAGAGCCTCAGTTAACCTCCACTGGATTTTGGGCACTGTAACTCCAGAATCAAGTAGGACACCATAAATACATTTGCAATTTTAGTTTGTCACCTTGAGCCTCCCACTCCTGTCATTGATTGTCTAAATCTGAAAGCAGAGAAGATATAGCAAGTTTTCCAATAGAAGCATTCACCTTGCTCTTGCCCCTCTCCTCCTCTACAAGTGAAGATATTTCTCATCCATTACCCTCTCTAGTCTTCCTTTTCTTTGAGGGACCTTGGTCTTTCCAGTCTTCTGAGATGAGCATCCATTTTCTTGCCTACTCTTTTCCTTATTATTTACTTTCGGTAGTCTTTGGCTAAGTTGTGGACTTGACAGTGTTGAGTTTAGATTGGACTTGATGGTCTTCTAGATCTTTTCCAACCTTAATGATCCTATGATTTTTCTCTCTTTGTTTTTTGTATATATATATAAATAGAAATTGAGCTGCATACTCTGAATGTACAAAATGTAGTGGTTGTTCCTCCTTTTGTT
This sequence comes from Sylvia atricapilla, assembly GCF_009819655.1. Lineage (NCBI taxonomy): Eukaryota > Metazoa > Chordata > Aves > Passeriformes > Sylviidae > Sylvia > Sylvia atricapilla. Next base: position 13,589,737 of record NC_089144.1, read on the forward strand.
TGATCCCTTTTTTGCCAATTTCATACGTTCCATGCTGCCTTTTCTCAATCCTAGTGGCAGTCAGAGTGATGATCTGCCTGGTTTTAGCCATAGTCACTTGTACACCAGATCATCTCATCTGACCAGTATCAGCTGGTTCATATTCCTCCCATATAACAAATCTAGGATATCTCCCTTTCCTATCCATCTTCAGCTAAAGCTTTTGTCCAGACTTTCATCACCTTGCACTTCTATTATAAATATCCTTTGTTGGGCTTGGCCAAATGCAGTTCTCCTACACACCAAACCTGCTGTGAGAGATCTTGCACTGCCACATCCATTTTGCAGTATTTGTGACCTCCCTTGCCATATGTAGTGCCACAATACTTTGCCTTAATGTTAAAGGTTTTCCTGTCATCTCATTATTTGTATTGAAGCATCAACTTCATCTCCAATCTTATTACTGCTTTTCACTGCCCACTTTTCAAACTTTGTGAATTTTGATGGTTTTCCCCATCTTGCCCTTCACTTCATTTAAGATTCACATACCTGTTGTGTTATTTCCCTCAAAATCCTTTCTTAAACACTTTTCTTCTCACAGAAGAGAAAAAACCTAGCGGTGTCTAAACAAGTAATATGCTCTGATTAATATTTTCCCTTGATTTTATCATAGACCTTGATTTTTATGACTGCATTTATTGCTTCTAATGCTGGATTCAAGTCAGAATTCTCCTGATGGAGAGACAGAGTTTTGGTGCTCTTTCTTACTGAAATGCAAAAGGATTTGGTCCATGAATCAATCTTCAGTAGTCTATTGAGAAACCCCCCCCACACACAAAAAACAAAAACAAAAACAAAAAAACCAAAAAAGCCCCAAACACCAAACCAAAAAACCCCCAAAAAACCAAAAACAAAACAAAACAACAACAACAACAAAAACAAACCACACCACCAAAAACAAACAAGCAAAAAAACCCCACTTCCAAACTTTAAAATGTATTTGTAATACAGTTGTGTTGTTCCTGTGCTTTACTGTCATTCCTGTCCTGACTAGTATTTGTGCCTGTGAGTTGCCCAGTAAAGATTTCATCATGAGAGGAATGTAATTAGATTGTGTGCCTCTAGATACATGTTGTCATGAGTAAAATTTTTACTAACACTAATGGCTGGATGATGCAGAAGGTAATATGACAAATATAAAAAACTGATTGATAAAATGTATTCTTGAATGTAGCACATTCTGTAAGATTTATCACCACGATGCTCTAGGAATATTCTGTTGTCACTGTCATCTGCAAATATTTTTCTGTCATTTCTACATGGCATTTCAAAATGCATGTTCTGTGACTCTGATCCCTGCATGCTACTGCTGTTTAGACACCTAATAAGTCAATAGGAGTTGAGATAAATATCAAGGGACTATCAGTGGCTGTGTTTGGCTGGAATTGTATTGAGGTTTATGAAACTGTAGTTTTCACTCACTAAGGATCTACCAGACAGTCTGCAAAAACCAAGAGTTTCATGCTGGCTCCTTCACAAGTGTAGCCCTTCAAAAAGAGTCTGGCAGTGGATTAATAATGTGACTCATGGATGTGACAGTCGCTGGGACCTTGCTATAGTCATAACCAGACTGGAATGTGAGAACTGTAAATCATAAAATTGTCTGAAAATACATGAAACCTTACTGACCCGGTGATAGAAAAACAGTTTAAACTTGTGACGTCCCCCTTGCTTCTTTTATCAGGTTTATAAGATTTAAAGGGAAAGTTCAGGGTGAGGAGAAACTAGTGATGAGATAGGCTTTTATTTTTGCTATATGTAGACAATAATTTTAAGTGTATGTTGTTCATAAATCTTATTCAAATCTGTATGGTTTCATACACTCATATTAAAATTCACAAGGTTTAAGAACTGTTGTACCCAGAGGGATCATAAAGTACGCACACTTTTTTCACATAAAAAATAGAATAAATCTCCAAGCTGGATTTTATCCAATTCATCTTTTTTTCATTGTATTTTATTTTTTGAGAGCTCAACATGCTTTAATTTTTATGAGAACTTACAGTCCATTGACACAAAAAGGCACACAGTTCACTGCATGATAATAATTGGTGTGAGCTAGCATGAAGTGAGATGATGCGCTCCTAGTCAGGAAAACTGTAAAACATAAAAATAGTTACTTAGATAGCATAGCAGCCTACTTACTAGTGTTTGGCATTGATTATCTGTTTCTCAATGCTGTGTTTTCAGTGTGTCCCTTCACTTTTCATATTATTGGCATATTTTTAATATGGATTTTTCTTCATGGAGTTCCTTTCTAAAAATGGTCTTATTTAAATGAAAATAGATTTTCATGACAACTAATTTTTTAACTCTAAATATCCCGTTGAAATCATCCTGGGTGTGCTTGTGCTTTGCTTCAAGCTGACTAATTCAGCCCTGAGTAATGTCTGCCCCAGTCCAAGGCAAATCCAAGAGCACATCCACCCAGACAAACTTTCTTAAGCTCAAATCTTCTGCCTGGCCTTTCAGGTGCAGGGGGAAGGGACCACCAATTTATGACAATACTAGCAATAGTTCTTTTCTTTTTTAACATCAGTCAGAACAGTTAATCTGTTGGCAAGCAAAGCAATTTTCTAAATGTTTGCTACGTTTCTGGATACGTAGAGAACTGTCATCAGAATGAAGTATCTCTTAAAAGATTTCCCAACTGCAAAAGCTCTTTGGGTATTAGATCACTCGATTCTGTCATTAAAAAAAACTTATCACAGACTTGAAGATCTACCTGGATTTGAGGGCTGAGTAAAACATTGTCTGATATCTTAAAGATAAGACTGGAAGGAAATTCCTGTGAGATTTGGTAATAAAAGAGCTCCATGGGGAAAGAGGGCTCAGGACACACATCTGCTTAGAAAGAGGGATCTTGTTCTAAAATTAAATTACTTGCAAATTTCTGAGTGTTTCAACTAATAAAAAAACCCCCCCAAAACCACTCAGTCTCTTTTTTACACACAACTTTTTTTTTTGCAAAGTAGCAATAATTATTTACATGGCTTTAGTTTTCAAGTTATCCATATATCTCCATATATAATTATCCACATATATCCCTAGAAGTCATAATTTCTTTATTATGAGAGGATACAAACTTCCTTTTTAAAATATCAATTTAATTTTAAACTCTGAGGTAACTAAATATTTTCTTTACTGTGAGGGTGATGATGCACTGAAACAAGTTGCCCAGAGAGATTGGAGATGATGTCTTCTCTTTAAGTGTTCAGGTCCACATGGGGTGGGGCTTTGAGCAGCCTGGTCTAGTGGAAGGTGTCCTGCCTGTGGCAGCAGGGTTGGAAAGAAATTATTTTTAAGGTCTCTTCCAACACAAACCATCATATGATTCCATGGTAAATCTGCCATTTGGAAGTAGTAGGTTAAATTTATCTTTGACAAAAATATAAGTTTGGATGAAAAGTTTACATTTGCCTAAGCAATTTATTAAAATAAAGATTATTTTCAATATCAAAGTGAATGAGGAATGGAGCCTGAAGGGGATAAGCTGTGTCTGTTATTAGGCAATGTGTTAGAAAGTTTACAAGCACCTAACCCCAGTAGGTTTACTTGCACTCATTGCTACAAAACTCCAAAAAAAGGAATGGAGCTCACTCTAAAGTTGTTTTGTGGGGAGAAACCACAAGGAGATTGAATTTATGTTTGACTTTCTAAAACAGAAGAAATGAATGTTTCCAAAACAGTTTGACAGGTGACTGTCAAGATATTAATATGATGTGAAGATATTAATATGATTCTTTCACACTGAGTTGTGGCTAAATAGAGTCTACCCTGGGAATTTCTTTGTACATGGCCAGGAAGGAAGATAAGCACTTTCAGGAGAACCAGGTTTTATAAAGCCTGATTTCCTGTGAGATTCATACAGTTCTGTCCTGTGTGGTTTATGAAGTATCTAACAGTAACACATGTGACTTCTTTGGAGATATTTTTATTCTTCAGTTGGGGGTAGTTATCTTGGTATTCCTCCTCTACTCAGCTACCAAGGTTTTAATAATACCTTGATAACCTTCTGTCAGCTACGAGTAAAATTGGGTTTTAAGATGCAAAATTCTTAGGAAGTAATGTGGAGATAAGGGTGGATAAATATAAAATTGCTATAAGGTACACCTTTAAGACAAGCACTTCCGCAGATACCCTAACTCTCCTGCCCCCATGTTTTCTCACATACAATAGTTACACTGCTAAAGCTTTATTTAAAACAGTACTTATTCTGTGGGAAATTTCAGTTTTGATCAGCATCTGCCACATAAGAACTAATTAGTAGGAATAGAAAAAATAATCCACAGCTAACAATTATTAAAGATATTAATTTTTAACACAGATTTCATACCAGTCCAGAGAAGAGGTTTTGATACCCACTTCACCATAATTTTCAAGAAAAAAATTGTTACTGAGTATCTGTATCTATGCACAAAACTAAATATATCTAGACTAAATCTGTCATTCATGTCTGTACATTGGCAATGGAATAATAAAATGTATGCACATACAATCCAATGAACTTACGTGAATGTGAAAACTTAGAAATAGAATTGACTTCTTTTTTGATGACTTCAGATATTTGAGAAATACAGAAACTTCAGCATTCTTTACTGAAGTCCCAACAGACGCTAATTTGTCAGAGAGGCATTAATTTATTTCAGTGGGACCTAGGAAATTATCTTTATGCACTCTGAAATAAACTTTGATTACTTTCTTCTCTGAGAGAATTTTACCTACAGCTGATTGAAAATGAGAGAGGCTGCAGGAGTCTGAGGGGTCAGATTTCATGACTGTGTTAGGAGAGTTCTGATCCCCTCATCACAATAATCTGTTTTGGCTTAGTGTTGACAAGCAGCATCATCTTGATTGTCACCAAAGCTGTTGCACAGTTCTTGAGCCTGGGAAGAGAAAAGAGTAGTGTTTTAAAACATATATTGCAATCCTTTCTGTTGGAAGGTTAATGGCCTCTTCATTTGTTTTCACAAAATAAATACCAAGTTTCTTCAATTTCCAGTCTGCTCACTCAATCACATTTTAGCTAAAACACTGTAAAATTAGTTTCATGTGAGTGAAGTTACCTCTAGGGGATTAATTGCTCAAAACAGATGTAGGAGATCTCCCCAGCCTGACTTGTTGTTGCTGTTCTGCATCAAAATCCTGTCAAGAGGAGCTGGCTGAGGTTGCCCTTTGTAGGGGATGCTCAGCTCTCAGCCTTTAGGCCCTGTGCATGTTAGAAGAATGACAGGAGACAGACAATGGCTGAAGGGAAACTCGACTGGTTTTTCATACTCTAGCAAATACCCAGATGATCCCAGAACTGTCACCATTCAGCTTCCTTAAGGCTACAATTTATCCTTTGGCCTTGTTGACATCAGTGGGGTAAAAGTACATGGTGAAATACAAAAAAATCTTACCTTTTTTATTTTTTTCCTAGACTAAAGGAAAGAGAAAGTCACAGATTATATGTGAATACTTGTGATACTTGAGAGACAGATTAAATACTTAATAACTCATTTCTTCCTATCTTATTTCCTATTCTCTGTCCTGTCCTGGAACCATTATTAGGAAACAGATACACACTATAAAATTTTGTATTATAGCTGAGTCTCTGCTGAGAATTGAGAGGTGAAAAAGGGAACAGGAAAACAGTTCTTTCTTAATTAAATATTTAATTTAGGACAGAGCTGAACATAGTTTTACATTTTTTACCTCTTTTGGAATAAAAGGCATTCAAAAAGGATATTTCAAAAGAATATCTTTCAGGTTTTTGTTGTTGTTGGTTTTTCTTTTTTTTTTTTAGTGAATCAAAAAAATCATGTATTCTCAAAGCCTTGCTCATAACCTTAATTAAACACTTACATTCCTAAACTTTTCCCTATCCAATGTATCATGTATAGACATATTATTGACTGGATATTTTTGAGAAGCAGGAATACATTTCTGTAAGAACACTTGACTAAGAGGGTTCATCCAAAGAATTTTAGCATCTTTCTTTTGCTCATTTCTAGGTCTTTGGTTTGTTATGGTTTTTTTAAATCTTTTTCTTTGAATAATAGCCTTCACTGTGCTTGTCAATAAATTTGGAGAGTGATTTGGGAAACACTGTAAATAAAACTATTTAATATCTCCCCATAATCTTTTAGATATTAGTGATCATGAGGACATTAACAATTTTGGCCCTGTCTTTAAAAAAAGTCTTAATTTAACAATTTAAACCTAGTCTTCTTCAAGCCAAAAGACTCTAACTTATCCCATTAGTTGCAGCTGAACATCTCAGTGATGCAAATCATTGTATGTAATTATGATTTATACTGTTATGTGCCATCTCCATTCTTGCTCTTTAATGGCCCAGTCCTTATAAATTAGCCCTAATTGTCTTTGTTAAATTCAGTCAATATTTCTCCTTAGTGTGCAACGTCTTTCATTTCTCTTCCATATAAGCAACAAATCATGGTTTCACCAACTCTGTGTAACAAAACATGTCTTAGATTATCCTCCAACCAAATTTAAAAGAGTTTTTAATTTATACATATCCTGAGAAAAGCTGAAGCTGTTACAATTAATGCTAAAATAAAGAATATTGGAAAGGCTTTGAAAAGTCCCTATTTCAGGTTTAAATCAATGTCTTTTATGTGAAAGATTAAAAGGAACTCTTTCTGGAAGAAATTATTCCTATTGTGCATCCTTTGCATCTTTTCTAAAGCATCTGGGTTTTATCCCTAAAGCCAGAAAATTAGAACAGCACTGCTTTTCTGTAACATCTCATTGGCTATTTCTAGATGAGCAGAAGACCTTACCACTGTCACTCACACACAGAGGTTTTGTTCTTTTTCTTATTTGTTTGAACTGCTCTTTAGTGTTTAGGAGCTCTAGCTCCTGGGGGAAGGAAGAAAAAAAAAAAACAGAAAAGAGAAGAGCCTTCTTTTTCTCAAAACTTATGGCATCCCATTCAGGCACTTAATGTCTCAAAATAATAATTAAAATTTTTAAAAAAATCTTAGACTATGTAGCCAGTCCTAATGTTGTTTTGCGTTCTTCTTATAAGTGCAGATGTTGGACTTCAGCTTCTATGCAGTCTGAGTGAAGCTGCCAATTGTGATATGATTCCTACAGCAGAATTAGGAAGCCAGTTAGTAGACATGAGAATGAAGCACTTCCTTGAAAATTTCTGTACAGAGGATGTGAGTGCTAGAAAAAGTGCCAGCTGAAGACATTTTTTAACCTGTTAAATAATGTTTTGTATCTCTTTTTTTGTGCTCTGCAGCGTGACTTTTCTTCTACTTCCTTTGCCCATCTGTTTTCCATATAAAAGAGATCCACTATCTAATGCACTAAGTTATTTTATTTTACAGGAGTTTGGAGAAGATTTTAGCTATGCTAATCCCTCTTATTCATGTCTGTCCTGCTTTTGCTCCGATCTAGTTTTCTTCTAATTTATTTTTTTTAATGAAAAATTCATATGAAAATGACTGGGTTTGACTTGTAAAATATTTTCAGCAGTTTTTAGATTAGTTCCAGCTATATGCTGGTGTATTTTGCAGCCCACTAGGTGACCAGCTGGCTGGGAGCCTCTGTTATACGGGGGATATCTGAAAGATGCCCTTTGCCAGGACCAGAAACAGCATATTCCTGTCTATATATTTACATGAGGATTTACAGCTCTTCCTGCACTTCATGCATGCTTCAGACGCTGTTTCTGTCACCTCCTGCAGAATAAATATCCCTGTTCTTTGTGTTACCTCTGGGCTCCAGGCTAGAGCATGTGCCACTGCAGACATGCCTCCAAAAACACGGAGTGGGATGGCTGTGGCTGGAGCCTGCGCTCCCTAAATGAGGCAACAGCAGCCTGTAAGGGAAGAGAGAATAATGCTGGTTTGGCCTTTGTGCCTCCACAGGTTTGGGAAAGGCAAATGCCACTGCCCAGACCGAGCAGCCTGCACTTAATGGAATTTATTAACGTGGCCCTTACTTTCTTTGTAGATTATTAATAATTAGGGGTTAGAATATGGCACACTTTTAGTCAGTCAAATATTATTCATTCAGCTCCAGCCATCGGGCTTCAAGTCACTAATGAAATACAGTGGAATGCAGTGTAGGGAGTTCAAATTTAGTGATACACAAAATGAAATAAATGGGAGAAAACAAATAAAAGGACACTAGCTACTGAGATTTTTGTATTCTGCAAGAAAAGCCTTAAAAAAAGCAGGCCATTGAACTTTTCAAACAAAACATGCATATCAACTCAAGCTTGGTCTCCCATCTATTCTTAGCTTTTCCATATAATTCCCCTTGCATAATAAAATAAAAATAGTAACAATTTTAAACAGAGTTTATTTTGGTGAGAGGCTGTTTATTAAGCAGATTTACTGCTGTGGGACAGTATATATTTTTTTAGATCTTTAGTTTCCTGGAGAAAACTAACCATATTTTTTTCTTGGACAAACCAAGCCTTTTTTGGATGTGCCACAGCTTTGATTACTTCATTTTATTGAGGACATAGGCTTTAGAAGAAATCCAGAAGGTTATAATAATGCCTTGTATATTTTATTGTTAGGCAAGCACTAGTCAATACTAAAATAGAAAAGATTTAACATACACACGTTTCCTTGGCAATTCTGGGGGTTAAGAGCTGTCTACATTTCCTGGCAGTCTTAAGACAAAGAAGCTTCTACTATTGTGCTAGAAGGACATGGCTTAAAACACTGACAAAATTATGAGTTGAAATTCTACAACCCATGTTATGCAGAAGTTTGGACTAGACAGGAACATTGCTTTCCACCTTAAATAATACATATTTGAGGCAAATATGGCTTATATTACAGAACTCTGCTCACATCAGGAATATTATGAAGCTCAAAGATTGAGCTGTGCTAGAAAAGATGCAACAATACAGTCAGTGCAAGGTCTCCTACATCTGCATGAGGATGGCAGTCCCATCAGTGTTCTTGCATGAACATAAATATGAAAGCTACCACGGACTGATGGCATACAGCAAAAGTTAAAAATTAAAGATGTGCTCCTGCCCAGCAAAAAATCACAGGAACAAAGTTTTGAGATCACACTTTATTGGAGTGCAGTGTCACAGTAATGGGCACTGTCCCATCATGAGGTTGGGAGATCTTAGATGCAGCACCCTAAGGACAGAGTTTGTCTTCTGTTCCTGAAAACTTCTGGATGACAGCAATGCCCGTGGCACAGAGCAGGCATGCTCTGAGAGGCACAGAGGTGCTTCCACCTCTGAGGGACCTGCATGGGGACCAGAACAAAAGCTAGCACTGGTTTCCAGCGTAATACTGACATGAAACAAAACCAGTCTTATTTACCTGAAGGAAATGATCACTAGTACCAGCACCAGCTTGGATGCCAATTTTAACACTCCACTGGTGGAAAGTACCTGGAGGAATATCACCATATGTATCCAAACCCTAAATTATTGAGTGTTGTTTAAGAAAGATTCTTTCCTTGAGTTATCCTGGTTTAGAGGTGATGTTACTACAGTAGCTGGAATTAGTGAAGAGAGGGGGTAAAGGAAAATAGCTGCAGAAGACCTTGTGGAGATTGACTATATGAAACTCAGATTAAAAAAAAAAAAAAAAGAGAATAAAATGTATGTACTTTAATATTAAATGCCATATATACCCATAGCAAAAAAAAAAAAATTCATTGCCCTAAGTTTCCTTTAAATCTTATGAATATGATAAAAGAAGTGATACAATTTAAACTTGAGCAGATAAGGTGGAAACTCATGACAGCTGAGTATCTGACTCACCTGACTGCCTAGTATCTTCAGGCTGCACTGAGAAGCCAAGAGCTTGCAGCAGGGCTTGCTGTGTGTGAAATCATTGATAGATAGCAACTAATGCCTCGCTGTGGTGAAATAAAAGATGTACTTATGTCATGTGAAATTAGAGACAGCAGATGGTAGCTTCTGATGTCTTCAATAAAGAAGAAGTACAATGAAATCTTGTTACCTTTACAATACATGCAACTGAAAAGATCATTCTTGGAATAATATGTTGTGTTCATGTACAAGAAGATATTAATAAAGTAAAAAGGGTGCACTCATACATTATGTGTGTAATTCATAGCTCAGCTAACTCCCTGAACTAATATAAAATGATTTTTTTTATTATGCTTTAGAAATTTTCAGAGGTTTAAATGCTTTACTTCTTTTACTTCAAAGCATAAATTCACCAATTTCTTTTGCTCTCTGTCACTACTCCCTCTCTCCTCCCCTTGACAGGATCAGAAGTGTCTGTTGTCTAGGGCACTAGCTCAGAACAGAGAAAACCCACAGTCAGGTCCCTGCAGAGGGAGTGTTGATACATCATTAATCTATCACTTTAGCTGATGAAAATGAACCACAGAGAGTGGCAAAGAGCAAATGCTCTGAGTATAAGACAGATTGTTCCACAAGTGTTCTTGTACTGAGTGAACATTAAAGCTATCTCAGAGTAAGTTAACAGTGTAAATCAGAGTTGTCTTCTGAAGAGTATCATGTGTGAGAATAATTGCTTATTCACTGGTCTAGAGGAAGAACAAGAGAAGGATTCAAAAGATAAACCAGTGTGGGCTGTGCAAGGCACAGACTAAAATACCCCTGCTTTTGACAGCTTGGCTCAACTGGATCAACTTTCTTTATATGTCTTTTCCACTAAAAATTTCCTCTTTATACCAGAAAGATATTTTTAGCAAATTATGCTGGAAATCACATCCCCACAAAAAAATCCCAACAAAAAACCACAAAAAACCCAAAACAAACAAAACCAAAAACAAAACCAAAACAAAACCAAAGGGGAAAAAAAGGCAAACCACCAAACAAACAAAAAAAACCCCACTAAAATAACCCCCACCAAACCAACCAACCAAAACAAAACAAAACAAAACAAAACAAAACAAAACAAAAAAAACCCACCAAGCCACCCAATTTCTAAATTCTAATTTGTTTGATTTCTACAAACTTACGTTTCCTTGTGAAAATAATTCTGTTGAAAACTTCCTTGACATATATATCCCAGTCTGTGTATTACAAAAGCTCAGACATTCTAAGTTATTTTTCTGGATTCATGAAGAAATGGTGACTCAAACTGTGTAAGCAGGATGTCATTCACAAAGAAAACACAAAGAATCTCATCTACTGAGCTTTTTTTCTTCCTCTACCTCTGTAATGCAAAGGAACACCTGTTTGGGTAGTGGGTAGAGTTATTTGTTCTGGGTAGGTCTTCATAATATTTCTTGTTTTACTTATTTTCTGACATTTTATATGCTGCTGCTGCTGCATGATTGGAATATAAAATGATTTCAAAATATCTGTGACTCAAATACATACTACTCAACATTTCTTAAATGAAGATTACAGGAAGATGCTCTGGCTTTTGGGGGCTCTTGGGAAGCAAAAACTCTTGGTGAATGTTCTTTGATTCCTTTTTTTTCGGTGTATTTTTTTTTTTGGTTGGTTTTCTTTAATATACACGATTTTGTCTTGTTTGACTGTTGAGCTTTTGATTTCAGCATATGTTGTACCCAGCATGAGACAAACACAATAAGAAGAGATTAAAGTATTTCCATCTGCTTAGATAATTTACTGGTGATTGAACAGTTAAAAAAAAAATCATTTGGGAACTTGGGAACTACGACATAATTTTAATGCAGTCATAGGAAAAATTACTGTAAAATTGTATTGGTTTATTGCTACTGGCTTAATATAAAATTCAAAGCAATCTTCTTTGATTCCCTTGTCAACTGCAACGTCTTGGACAACTTTGAAATGTGTCCATTTTATTAAATACTCACAGGAGACATTTATAGACCTGCTTTTATGTTCACAAATCATATTGAACTGAAATTGTTTGGTGATTCTGGGAAAGGCAATATGCCTCTAAACCAAAATCTTTATAATTCCTGTACTGCCTCCGTTATTGAAACTTTGTGTACTGTTCTGCTGGAAGGTAGTAAAAGCAGATTTCTGCAACAACAGCTGCTTCTTTTATCTGAAAATTTATAGCTTGCCTGTAGTACTTGTAAATTTTCAGGAGTGATTCAAATTCCATGTCAGAATCTTTGGACCAAAGAGAGCATGAGTAATTCAACCACATCCTTGATAAACTAGTTTCCTCTGTAAGAATATGGTAGGTTTTTTTTTTTTTTTAGGAGGAAAATTTGCATACACTTGGAATGTAATTCTCATACACATGAACAATGTTATTAAACCTACATCTGATGGTCTTTTCCACTCTTTGTTGAACTAAACCCTTTTTGAAATTTGATTTCAGTAGCAATTCCTCTTGAAAATATTGCATATTTCTAATATTTGTGTAGCTATTGAAAGAGCTCAATGCAGAGAAGAAAATAAAGTGTTATTGAAAATTTACTTTAAAATAAAGGGTGAATTAAGATCTGCCTTGCACTTCTGGTAGATCTCCCAGCACTCTGTATCCAAGTAGAAAGGACAGGCACACAAGATGGACCTTTATCATGAAACATACAGCTACAAAATCACCGATTTTCTTAGCACACTACTTTAACAGAAATACAAAGTCAGCAGACCTTAAGACAAACTCACCTGGGGAGAAGAATACATCCTGAAGAAGTACTGCAGGGTTTACAGTGTTTGTATCACCCTCAATCCGTTCAAACAGAGATACCAACACCACTCCATCTCATCTTTAAATAAGAGCAGGACTTAGTTCTGAATTTGTTATCAAGGACTGTAAAAGTATTTGATAGGGTTTTTTATGGAAAATATTTTTTTAAATAAAATCCTATTTTTTCATGCAGTTACTCTGTTTAGAAATTCTTTTTCTAGTGTTTCAAAACCAGATTAAATTCTAATTTAGTTTTTAACATGAATAAAATCTTACAGGTCTGACTGCCATAGTGTAAAGAAAAAAAAAATAAAATTCTACATATGGGATTTATGGGGACTTTGTATTCATTCCTAACCAGAGAATGGTATTAAAGCATAAGCAGAGTTATTAAAACATTGATGGTTTAAACATTTGGCCCAACTTCTGTTGGTTATTTATGTGGCTTGTAATAAAATTTTATGTGTATATCCTACTAAACTTTTCTTCTTTAAGGATTTGGTAAATTCAATGTCTAGAAAAAAAAATGATGCTAATTTGCACCATCCTATTTTGGTTATAAAAAATTGAAGCATTCAGGATTTTTTTTCTCTTTTTAATAGTGCTTTCTAAAAAAGAGAGATTGAGAAACTTATATCAGCAAACCCTACATTTCTACGGGCCCAAATCCCATTTTAGATACCAATAACAAGATGACCACTGACATTATTAGGAGTAACATGCAGAATAGAGCTGGATTACATTCCCATACATTCTGCAACAGGAAGAACATGCAGGATTTGTGCACAAAAATTTAAACACATGTCTTTAACTAAATGAACTGAGGACAGTTTCCAGCTTTTAAAGGAACCCTTCTTATTATAGTTCTTTGCCCCCTTCCTCTACTTAATAAATTAGAGCTATAAAGGGAGACAAGAATCGGCCAGAAGTCCAGTCAACACCACACACTGTCTCTGAGCCTGTGAATTTTTCATTCCTGGATGTATAGTGTCTCGACTGTGACAAGAAGAATAGTCAGTGTACCTTTTTTATCTGCTATTCTTATGTGAGAGATGCCCACAGGGATGTATTGCAATGAGACATGAGAAGGGCCAGTATCTTAGAGCTCTGACTTTTTATGCACTGCTCTAACACTGTTGGGGAAGGGGAAAAAACCAGGACTTTTTAGGAGAAGAAAATGTTTAGCAAAAACAAGTTAATCTATTTCAGACTCTGAACCTTCATAACACAAGGGTGCCTAAGCTGGAGAAAGTGCCAGATACAGCCCTCTGCAGCATTCAGTGTTGTCTTGTTTGGGCACCACTTGTGGACTATGTTGTGGCAAACCTTGCTCTCATGCAATACATGGGAAGAGCTGGAGAACTGTGTAAAACTCACAGTGAGTTCTGGTCACAGGCACAGCAGGTTTTTACCTTGGAGCCTGCAACTTGGTTCCTAAACACGGTGCCTTAAATCCACATTTCATTTGGAAGCTGGCCTTAAGTCTGATCTTAAGCATTTGAAGGGCTGGATACAATATCATCTGAAAATTAACAGCAGAAGTCAGATTAGATCACATCAAGAGGGACAAAAAAAGTAGTAATAAATTTATTTGTTATGAATAAATAACATCTCCTTATAGTGCTATATAACATCATAACTCCTCTTACATATGTTCATAAAAACACTCTGTTTCCCACTCTGCTCATCTGAAAACACTGGCAAAAAAAAGAAATATCTAAGATGTGTCTGGATCATGTAACCAGCCTTCTGTTCCAGGCTCTCAGAGAGCAGAACCAGTGTAACTTCTCCAGATCTACAATTTCTTACAGGGGTTAAGAATATAACTTGCTGGTTTTACCCCAAAATAACAGTTATTCTATATAAATAAATTCACACTCTTGAAAACATAGCAGACTGTGATTTTGTTTATTTAATCTGAAGTAATTTAACAAACTGACCCAAAGAAAAATATTTCAAATACTGCGACTTGTAAATGTCGGTTGTTGAGGTTTTTTAAAGAAACAGTAAGACTGATGGTGTGTTAGATTAACCTGAGCTAGGAAAATAGAGACATAGCCAAAATTAAAGACAAAGACTAATATCTGTGCAGGGAAACATGCTGAAAACAAAGTTTGACCTCTGGTAATGCTAGCAGCTGGATTCTACAAGAGTGCAACCTCAGACCTATTCTCTTTAAATTGTTTTTTAAGGGTCCATTTTGTTAGACTCTTCCTGATAAATTAAGTCTTGGGTGAGTTTGCTGTTATTTTGGGTTTTTTCTCTAAGGAAAACCTTCAGACCAATCTACTAAGAAACAAAATGAAAGTTCATCCTGTGGCCTGTTGCTGTATAAATTTTCATAAGAAAGAAATTCATGCTAGTCCCAAAATGCTGAAGTAGTGAACTAGCACATTTCCTGTGGATTCCAGTCTTGCAGTAAAATTTTCTCGGCCAACCATTTCAAACTAATTTTTTCTTTTAATGGTACAATTTTCATATATTTTGTCTCCATGTTAGAGGTTTTTTCTCAATATTGCAGCCTGTTCTCAATTGCTGACTTCTACCTTGGGCTGCATTTCCTTGCCCCTTTTATGTGCCAGATTGTGAAGTGAAATAAGGAATGACTTTTGTCTCTGATGTTTTAGTTTGTTGTTTGGTTGTTTTGTGGGTTTTTTGTTTGTTTGTTTGTTTTTTGTTTGTTTTTTTTTTTTCTGGAGTCAGTGTTTATTTCAGTGTATCAGTGTGACTCGGGCGTGATAAATCACAGGCATAGATGAGCAGATAAAATTCTTTTAAAATGGTCACTTCTGTAGCAAAAAACATCTGTGTTATTGCACTCTTGTAGACCTTGGAGCAACATGCTATCAAAAAGACAGTGAGAAATGGTCTTGATGAGATTAATTAATAAAAACAGAGTATCAGTATTTTATCTAACAGAAGAGAATTGGTGAGGATGGAGCTGCAGTACTAAGAAAAGAGCACTCAGATGAGAGGCTCTCAGATTGTGTCTCCTGTCCAAAACCCTATGGAAGACACAGGTGCTTGCATGAAACTTACACTGAAAGCAATAATTGAAATCTGATTGAGAAGTCCTGGTCTAAGAGTGAATAACTTGTCTCTAGACATGAATCGAGATCTCATTCAAATCTAATATAACGTCTCTGTAAAAATTATTCTTTAAAAAATCTCCCTTTTTGTGTGTATTTACAACAATACATGGGCTTTACACCATCTTTAAATAAATATGAGAGGGTTCAAATGTGATGTGGCATTCATCAGCTTTCATACAACTCTCACACCTCATGAGTTTTCTTGAGACTATGCAGCATTTTTAATCTTGAATTGCAAGAGCTTAAGGGCATGGCAATATAAAAAATTCTCTTACTGTGTATTGCAACACTGTCATGCAATATGAATGTCTTAGTAAAAATAAATACTAGAAAGTATTGCTACAAAGTGGGATGAAGAAATGTGCTAATTTATTTCTTTTAAAAATAATCAAGGCAGTATTCAAGACAGCTCCCACAGTATGGAAAATCTGTGAGGCAGGGACCTCCATCCTAGACTACTGCATATGAACTAGAAAAAAGTGCCTTTTAATTGTATAGTTTAATAGTTTTACAGCACCTTTCATCTTCTGCCAGAAGACTTTTAAAACTGGTATAAAAGACATGTAAGATTGGATGCTCTTGGCATCGATATTTAGGACTCCTGGATTATGTTTCTGCAGCTAGACAGCCAGGGACAAATCATTTCTCTGATCAGGGCTTTTACAACCCCTATAAAGTTGATTAATAATAACACTCCAGTTCTTTGCAAAATGATAAATATACATTGACAAAACATGAAGTCTAATATCTAGGTTACTATTTATTTAATTTCTTCCTCAACATGCCCTTGGTATCAAAGCACCCTTAAATTCCTCTAAAGAACAGAG
Source organism: Sylvia atricapilla (assembly GCF_009819655.1). Classification (NCBI taxonomy): domain Eukaryota; kingdom Metazoa; phylum Chordata; class Aves; order Passeriformes; family Sylviidae; genus Sylvia; species Sylvia atricapilla. The sequence continues at coordinate 13,606,267 of NC_089144.1, forward strand.
CTTGAAAGGAATTGAAAGGTGTCAGTGGAAGTTTCAAGGAGTCCTAAGAGATGCAAAACATTTTTTTCTTGAGCACAGTTTTTTAATGCTGACTAAATTACTTCAGTGAGCAAAAATTTAGGGTTAACCTAAAGATAGAATCTCCAACGCTGCATATTTCTTAATCCCTATGGGTTACAGTTTCTCTTATACTGAAAGATTTTCTTTAGGAAAGTAGTTTATTGTCATTACTCAGAGGTAAGATGATTCATGATTGTGTGCTCCACTTTCCAGAGAAATTTTGCCTTTATGCAGTAACTAGGTAGTTGTTCACTGTATGTTTTCTAGTGTTGTCTAATACCCTCATTCACATTTTGATCAAGATCTATTTTGTAAGTTACAGCTGTGTTCTATCAATTTATTTGCTAAAGATTAACTCTCAGCCATACATATAGATACTCCCTCACAGCAACCCATCAAGAGATTACAGTCAATGCCTCTTTAAAGTATTAAAAAAAAAAAAAAAGCCAAATGCTTAAATAAAGAAAATGCTAATTTTCATCTCCTTGCTAAAAATAGGAAGAAAGCAGTTTTGATGTTCATCTAGGAGTCATAAGAGTGGTTTGGAGACTATCCCACGGCAGTAATTTACAGCTTACACAGAACTATGACATAGCTGCTGATGCCTTGGGAAGGCTGAGCTGGAGCAGAAACTAGAGAGATAAGAGAATAAAGGAGGTATTTATCCAAAGTTCTTAAAGGATACACCTTGTCAGGTCTAGCCTGGCCAAAGCTAGACCAAGGATGGACCCATAATGGTCACAAAAATGGATGATCGGTCACAAGGTTTCACACTTTTACAAGTTTTGGTGAATTTGCATGTTGGGTTTTAATTGTCCAATTACAGCTTGAAATTATGAAGTCTCATCCTTCTTTTTTTCTCTCTTCAATCCACTGTTGTTTATGTTTTTGGGCCTGAAACTTGTAAAAGTTATCCTTGATCTCCTTCTGGAAAAGGATTATTTTGTCTACCTACACTGTGAAGAGAGCTTACTAACAGTGAATATGAGGCTCAGCACTACACCCCGAGGCAGCACAGAATCTGAAAACATTAAAGCTAAAACTTAAAGCATCCCCACCAGGAAGGATCCTGAATTATCCAACTTTTCAAACCATAGATGTGACAGCACTGAGACAACACCCCACATTTTGCACTTAAACAGAGATCCCAAAGAACTGCTGTGTGTCTGTGCACCTCACCATGCTCCAGCATATATCAGTGTCATTGAGAATAAGAAAACTCTGTACTGATCACCATTTTCACAAGTTATGTTTAGCCACTTTGTATCCTCAAAAGGTAACATGCAGATCCACTTTCAAACTCCTTCAGTGGAGTAATAAAACTCGCTGCTTTTAGTTTACATTTGTAGAACTCTTACACCTATTATTAAAAACATAAAATTAAAAAGTCTTGTTAGCTCAGTTGGAAGAATTTGTGTTTTTTTAGAGAAAGGTGAGGTCTGAATCGTCCTGTCCATTCTTTGCAAATGCATTGTCTTGTAGTCAACATCTTTACAACTTAATTTAAAAAAAGTTCTGTTAACATGCTTTAAATGTCACTGTGCTTTCCATCTCTTCTTTATTTTTAGCTGTAAACTTTTTTAACATATTTATTATTTGAACTTGTGGGATTAATTGCTTGTCTTACATGTCTATACAGGTTTTGTGATACAGACTGCTTAATCACCTCTTTCACAGTAGTTCTTAACATTTTTGCATTGTCTGTGGTGAACAGACTGGTATTTTATTTCATTTCCCTATTCTATATCAGTATCTAAACACATTGCTGAGTGTTATAAACAATTATCTTTTTCTAAGCATAGGCTTGGATACAAAATACTATACCTAACATGCTTCTTATCTTTGCAGAAAATCTGGGGACTGGTGTCTAAAATGTATTGCCCAATAATGACCTTGCTGAGACACAAAAGATATCTGCTATTTTTTAAATAGCCTTTTCTACAGTCAGAGATCTTTTTTTTTTTAATGCTGACATTGTACCAGAACAGAAATTAACGCATTACAAGACTTTTAAAATATTGTTCATCTCCTCCTACCTCTAAAGCCTTCACTGTTGATCCCTGCTCTGAGAATTGAGTCAGATATAATTTAATTTAATAGGAACTATGCCTTAAGCCTCTCATTCCTAGAAACTCCCACTTCATTCCATTTTTCATATTCAAATCACAGAACACTTAAAATCTCTGCTTTTTTTTTTTTTTTTTTTTTTTTTTTTTTTTTTTTTTTTAATTTTTGTTCATAGGTCTCTCATATCTTCTCATTCCAAAAGAGTGTCTTATACATAATGCTGAGAATCATACTATTTTCATTCTTTTCAGGAGATGCGTTGAGTCATCATATCTTATTTCATTAGCTACAGTACACTATGACAGCATATATGAAATCAGCAGATGTGATAAGACTTTTAACTCTCCATTTATCCTCTGAGAAACAAATTCTGAAAGCTGATTAATTTTTCAAGATTCCTGAAATATCTCATTTGATTTAGAGTATGTGTATCCATCTGAATATATGGAAAATCAGTTACCATAAATGTAACCTGCTTATCTGATACATTTTTGTCCCTGCTGGGTTTTTTTATTTCACTGGGGCTGTTATTTAAACACATTGAAGATGGGGATAAATACAGAGAAAGTATTGTAAAAGTCTGTTTTTACACTTATGCAGGTCAAATGGAACTGAAGCTCATTAGTGACCCTGATTCCACCACAAAAATCATGAAAACTTTGTAAAATATACATTCAACTTATGACATTCATGTCTAGAAAAGGGGATTTGATCAGTTAATATGAAAACTACCAGGGTAGTTCCATTAATCAGATTTTGTTTCCTCTACGGATATGAATGTAAACAGTTGAGCAAGTGTGAGTTTGGGAAATGTGTTTATTATATTATCCTTTTAACCTCATGAACTATTTAGTGTATTTAATGTAGAATTGCATCCATCACTCTTTCCAGACAAGACCCTGTATAGATACTTTGCATTCCGGAGAAATCACATGAATAAAGTAAGAGGAAGTAATCAATAAGTAAACCCAGAAAATCTACATAAAAGGATTCTTGCTAATTTTTATTTTCCCCTGGGGTAGTACATCACTGCTGTCCTACAGCAGGGTCAGGTACATTGTCCAGGGGAATGAACTGTGAAACTGGGATGGGGCTAGAGGGCAATTGCAGCTACTGAGAGGACAGTGCTGGGCTGGATGGCCAATGCATCTGCTCAGTGAGCAGGGGTGAACTATAATTAAAGTTACAAACTATTAACTATAGTAAGCTATAAACGTCCCATCATCACAGTGATGAGCTTTGCCAGGAGGCAGGACATTAAATTTTCAATCCTCCCCAGGCAAGAATGAGTTTTAACCATCTCTTCTTCTTTTGGTTATGGTCTTTTACTTGCTAAGCAGCAAAATCTTCTGTTGAGCAGGGAAGCACATACTGCATTAAACTTACCTTAGAAGAGGCAATAAATGTATTTAAGAAGAGTCAGAAGAGGTGAGAGGGTTTGCTGGATTCTGTGGTTTGGCAGTGCTTGACAGCTCAGACCTATCCCTTACTTGACTCCTGTTTTTGAGAAGGGACAAAGCATGCAGTCAGAGGAAAAGAACTGCATAGAGACATCTCTTGATATACTCTGCTATAAGAGATGTCACATCTGGGCCTTGCCCATCTAAGCTGGAATCATCTATGGCTTTTATACATAAAACAAATTTTATATGTAATCTCAAAGCATTTCCTGATTCTTCTATAAATTACTTAGCAGTATAGCTTTTTTGAACCTTAAGTTGTTCCCATGCAAACAATTCAACAGTGAGCACAGTGTATGTACAATCAAAAGTTTATTTGGCTGTGGTTTCCCCTGAAGCAAAGATGAGCTGCCAGGTCACTGCTGCCACCACTGATCCTCCCTGGCTTGGCCCCCTGAGTAAGTGCTGGCTCAGTGGAAACTGAATCAGCGTCAAGACAATTTCTTACTTCCCAGTGAGAGGCCACAATTGTCATCCCCAAAGAACCAGGATGGCTATTGAACTCACCATCAGTGTTTTTGGTGTCACAATATCCTGATGGCTGCTACCTGTTCAGGATTTGGTGGCTTTTTCCAACCTATGGAAAGACACGACCTGTTGTAATGCTGCTGAGTGACTCTTCATCCTCACAGAAATCACAGGTGACATGGGCGCACTATTGTTCTACATTCCGTAAGTTACTTTGCTTTGTAAGTTAATCTCATTATGTAGGAATGTAAGCTATTTAAGGATAAACTGAGAATAAGAGAGTCCTCTGTTTCTCTTTAGAGTTAGCACACAATGAACTACAGTGAACAAGCTCATGATCCTCATCTTTCACTTGGCAGATGCTCTTCGTGCTGTGTGAAAAGTGATTCATCAATTTGGTCATGACAGGCAAACCTCAGAGTAATTTTACTTGCAATCTTTGTTCTGTAGTTTATTATAAACAAAGTAGGAGCAGGCTACTTTTTATTTTATCCCCTTATTCATACACCACACTTTGGCAAATGAGATGGCTATCTCAGTATGGAGAGCATTTTTGTCTGTTTAGTCAAGCCGGAAATGAGATGTGTGAAGATATGACAAATGAAAAAGAAATAAAAGTCAAAAGGGGAAGTGTGAAATAGGTCAGAATTTTAATGAATATGTGTATATACATGAATGTGTATATACAGTGCATATAATGCATTAAAAATTGTGGATAACAGATTCCTTCCAGTAAAGGATTATATGCACTTCGTTCAGGAAATCTCTTAAATCAGCCAATATCTACAATGCTTCCAAGTCAGGTAAGACTGTCAGAACTGACATCCAGGGCTAAAGCAAAGTCCAGAGCCTTTTACCCATAACTTATTTCTCAGATCATCAGTAACCTACTTCTCAGGCAAAAACTACCTAAAGTGAAAAAAATAGGCTTTTTTTTTTTTTTTTTTCTTTTTTTTTTTTTTTTTTTTTGAGATCCTACCTCCTTTATCATTGTAAGAAGTCCTGAGCTAGACAGTTCATCCAGGCATGATACACACACGCACGTGTACATCACAGGATGGATCTATGCCAGGTAAATTTGTCAGAGCTCATTTTAAAACTCACATGCACTTGTGATCAGAATCCTTCAGCAATGCATGCTACGTGTTAATTACATACATCATGAAAACGTTCTTCTTTCAAACCTTCTGCCTTATAATCCTGAGGAATAATAACTTCTCTCTATAACTAATGCCCAGTACAGATCATGACTTTACAAACCTCTGTAATCTCTACAGTCCACTCCTTTCATAGGTGGACTTTCATCTCTGGATTCCAAAGCTGTTAACAGCCCTTCATGGTTTATGCAAATCTCTGGTTTGGAAATCTTTCTTTGTTTAATGAACTTGCACTAATTAAATGCCTGACTCATCAGCTTAATTAAATGGAAACGTCTTCCATGTATCACAATATTTGCTTGCAGGAGTGAAAAAATGGTGCCAAGTGTGTGGAGAAGTTTCCCTGTGTATATACAAACTTTATTCAGAAAATGGAGTGTGGCTCTACTAACTTGATTAGTACTGATGGTTATGTAACTAGTATGGATGGTAAGGAAACATCAAACATCAACACAACCAGATCAATATGAATTTATTTATGTCTTATTCCACAAAAACTGTGAGATAACTTGAGAATGCCCTAGGCACAGAGTCCTCTTTTCTGTATTAACTGCTCATGGTTCTTATTCATTCAATACCAAGGTGCTGTATTTTACTAGATGCTCACTTAAGCCCACAAAAACCACTAGATGGCATTTGTTAGCTGCAAATGAGCTAAATCCAACTACTTCTGAAGGAAGACTGGAGGGAAAGGATTTATCTACGAATAACAGTCATGTGGATGGTTTTAGGTGAACAATACTGTGATTTAGACGGGGAAAAAAAGTTAGAATTAGAGCTAAAATTAAATCCAGAACATCAGAGACACAAAATAGGAGTCTTGTGGAAGTGATAAGCACAGCTAGTCAAAAAGCAAAATTCTTAGCAAGGAAAAAATACATTTGAGCCTGACTGACAGACAAGCAAAAAGGTTCCTAGTGGTTCTCACAGGTAAGAGTTACTTCACTTTCCTGTTGCAGAACTTGCATTCCTGCTTCTCCAAACAGCTCAAAACCCTGCCCTTACCTCCTGTGGCCCTTCATTTCACCAGGATCCTAAGGTACTCCCTGGAATTTTGATCCCAGTCTCCCCCAGCAGAGCAGTGTCTCTGCAGCTGCAATCCAGAGGTCCCACCTGAGCAATCTGAACTCCACCAGCCACTGGCCATTGCAGCCATGCCCATCTCTGGACACCTGCCCATCTGGGCCCCAGCCCACTGACCTGCCATCCTGGCTGGGCTCTGCAATGTCCCTGTCCCCACAGCCCTGCTTACTTCCTACCCTGCCCCACACGCAGGATGATAGCCCAGCCTGGCCCTAGTCAGCTGAGTTTTACTGTGAAAGTAGGATTCTTGAAACAAAATAACAGAAAAGGTTACAAAATACATGCTTTTCCTACTAAAAAAAAAAAAAAAAAAAAAAAAAAAAAAAAAAAAAAAAAAACACAACACCGCTAAAAACCAAAACAACTAGGAGAAAACATTTGAGGCTATTCATAACAAACCTCAGTAGGAACCTGAAAAAAAAATTGCTTAAAAAACTCCCTTTGAGGTTTATAGAAGTGGGGGTTGCCCCTTTTCCTGCTTTTGCAATCCAGGGCCTCCCCACCCTGCAGGCCAGACCGCTGGGTCTGACTTGGACATATGACGTAAAGCACTGGAGGGCATTTCCAAGTCTCTGTTTTGTTTTGTTTTCACCCAAAGGGTTTTCAGCTGTCAGGTGTTCTCTTTTTCCAACAAAAATAAAAGATTAAATTGTCTGCAGAAAGCAGGCACCTTCCAAAAAAATGTCCTTCTAAAGAAAACCCAATATCCTGTTGGAAAACAGCTTCAGTGGAAAACAACCAACAAGAGCTTTGTGTGGTTTTGTCCCAAGGCCAGCTGCTTCCCTTAAAACTTAACCCACTTTTATAGATCCACTTGCTGTGTCAGTGTAAGAGAAGGGGAAAAAAACAGAGATCATGTTCCAATGGTTGCTGAAAGGGTAGTGTCAAATATGAACTTCTAATAATGGATCAAGCATCTCTCTGTTTAATTAAAGAGATTGAACTGGGCCAACAAGAGAGTTTGCACTGCTGTTGTACTACTCTGCTTCTGCAAAATTCTCCACAAAATGTCCAAAATGGTATTTTTATATCAACAGCTTATAATACTAACACTAATATGTTACTAATGCTGGAAACAACATCCAGAGCCTGTTGCAAATCCTTCCAGTGTCTTAAAATTATGTGTTATCATTTGTAAAAAAAAGAGCTAATATTTGATTTATATTGATAGTTTATTTTCAAGCTGAAGTGGTCAAGACCATAATATCTTTTGTTCTGGATTATGAGTGTTGTGTGTGAAGATCAACAAGTTTGATAGTCCAATACATGTATTTGATAGGTTCAATACATGTATTAAAATAGTTTTACCATCATAGGCATATCTGCCTACCTCTTATTAAACTCAAAAAGATACAGTAATATAACAACTGAGCTATTCATAGATTCGGAAATGAGATATTAATTTATGTAATCAATTATTATTATGTTATTGTATTTTATTTATCTATTTAGAGGTGAAGTGAACAAAAGCAGTAATTTCAAAGTCAATCGTGCTAATGTCTTCAGATGGATTTTGTGTAATTCTTCCTGCAAATGCAGAGTTTACCAAATCAAAGTTCATGATGGGTTAAAATTCCCCATAAAGAGTTGCTGATGAAAACTTCATAAAAATAACCTCATCAAAGTTAAGCTTAGCTGAGTCTCAATCATGAGACTATATACATAGATGAAAAATAAAATAGAAGAGAAATATCTTTGCCCCATATTTGCAGATAGAAAAAGAAGGGGAAGAGGCAATTGAATCAAACACTATGTCAAAATGGAAATAATTTTTGTGGACTTTGTTCATTTCTCAGGCAGTTCTTAGCCAGTTCTTAGCAAGAACAATAAATTACCTTAAGGGTTAGAATATTTTGAAGAGATTTACTAAAAGTAAAGGCACAGATTTGGTCCAGTGGCTCTGATATTTTCACACCTGTGCTATGAATTTTCAAGTGTCTGAAATGAAATACTCTTGTCACTTTCACAGACGAAGCCCAAAACTATCCAGTAACCACATCGAATGTTCCCAGAGTCCAGCAGGTCCCTCCTGCAGCTTCTGAGAAAAAAAAATAAAAATATATATATATATATAAAAGCCAAACCAAATTCATAAATTCATTCCTGGTTGACTGGTGGCATCTGGTGGCCACACAGCAAACCCGCAGCGTGTGCCATGTGGAATTTGCACGGCAGGTTTAGAGCAGGTGAGCCCTGCCCTCTTACGTGACCTCTTCCCGGGGCAGAATTCCTCCTCTTTCTGGTTACCAGGTCACTCCTTGTTTTTCCTGCCTCCTTTTGCTGTTCCCTCCTATTCTTCACTCCAAACGGTCGTGGCAGGTGATTGTCACTTTTTGTTTTGTGGCCTCATCTCAAGTCCTGTGTGCAGTTTTGGGCACCACAATATAAAAAAGGTATAAAGTCCTTCAAAAGAGTCCAAAGGAGGGCCACAAAGAAGGTGAAGAGCCTTGAGGGCAAGCCATGTGAGGATGGCTGAGGTCACTTGGTCTATTCAGCCTGGAGAAGAGGAGAATGAGAGGAAACTTCATTGTGGTTTGCAGATTCCTCATGAGTGGAAGAGGAGGGGCAGGTACTGATCTTTTCTCTCTGGTGGAAATGAACCTGAGGAAATGGCCTGAAGCTGTCACAGGGTCTAGGTTAGATGCTTGGAAGAGATTCTTCTCCCTGTGGGTGTTTAGGCACTGAAAGAGGCTCCCCAGGGAACTGGTCACAACACCAAGCCTGGCAGAGATCAAGGGCATATTTCAAGAATTCCTGGACAGTGATCTCAGGCACAACGTGTGATTCTTGGGACCATCCTGTGTAGGGGCAGGAAGTGCCTCAATGATTCTTGTGGGTCTGTTCCAAGTCAGGATATTTTATGACACCATGCTGATTACCCCCTCTGTCCTTCCCTCTGCTAAAGCCCAGATCCTGGCTGGACTGTAGGGCAAGGTGGTGGTCCCTGGGGGCAGCTCACTGAAATCCCTGCATCCCATCAGTGAGGTGAGGCTGCTCTGAGGTTTAAGTGTTCTGGCATGTCCCAGAGCTGAGCAACCCTTCTGTTGGTTCTGAGCTGCATCCAGGGACGATGCCAGAACACTTCAACCATTGGACTGGGACTCTGAACAGAACAGTTGAGATTCGAGCTCCAGGAGAGGAAAGAGACATTTTAAATATGGTCTAGATTTAATTCCTGACATCTGCACTATTTATTCTTCTTTCCCATAACTACTCCTACTGCTTGCCTACTCTTTGTTGACTCCTGGGAATGAGTAAGTTCAGAACATGATTAAGACATAATAAGGATGGCTGAAAGTTAGCACATGCCTGTGACATCTGCTCTGACTGGAGGAGGTGGAGACACCAAGGGCAAAAGTTAAGTTAATCCTTCACTCCATTCTTGGGAGAGCCAAGAATAAAATAATACTACACTCTCATTCATGGGAATGAAAAATACAAGGAAATGTAGAGCAAGCCAGAGACTAGAGAGGCCAGCTATGCTCATAAACTGCATGTGTGGAACATTTCCATAAGAAAAGATTGTTCCATGTACTGATAGCAATCTCAAATTATTCACTTGAAGATTAGCTTAAAATAAATGGATCATATTTTGAGTTTCTGAATTTCAGTTACTGTCTAGAAAAACTAGTAAAAAAATCAGCTTTATAAAAAGTTGATGTATTAATGTTGTATTTTACCTACAGTGTATTCATGATAATTACTGAAGGCTGTAAGAAAAATAAATAACTCACAATAAATTACTTATGAGCTATTTCTAATTTGGAGAGATTTTTTTTTCCCCACAAACACAAGTAACTCCCATAGTGGACACTCCTCATATTTTCCCCACACACATATTGCATTTGGTGGACTATGAAGAGCCAGGCTTTTACAACCATATAAGGTTTTTGTTCCATCCTTCAGGGAACACCAGTGCCTTTAATGTATAAATCCTCTTCCACTATTCAGTCAAATTATTAACTGAAAAGTTATCTCTCCATTACGTATCCAAATGCATCCTAAATAAGATTTAACATATTTTTAACATTTACAGTTACAGTGCTTCATTGAAAGCTTTATCACATACATTATTATTAGGCAAGTCTATGAAGCCCTGGAAGTTCTGAAGTTTGTTTTGGCTCCAAACAAGAAAAGAAGACAAAGTCTTAGGATTTTACATAAAATGCAATATTTCAAAATATTTCATCTTATAATTGCAACTGAAGTAATGATGGCTAAAGGAATCACTTTATTGTATTTAGAATACTTAGATTAATCAAAAAAGACATTCTTTTTGACAGTTATCAGTTTTTCCAGTGCTGCTTTTCTTTAAGGGTTAGAAGGTACTAAACTCATTTGGCTACTTTTTAGCAATTATTGCTATTGAACATCCCTGTTTTGGACACTCTTTCTCCAGTATTAAATATGCAATTGTTAAAAAAAAATCACTTGGTAATATAAAACTATAATCATATAATCATGAAATAGTAGAATGATTGTGCTTAGAAGGCGCCTCAAATTTCATCTGTTTCCAAGTCCCTGCCACAGGTAGGGACATCTTCCACTAGACAAGGTTCCTCAGAGCTCCATCCAGCTTGGGATTGGACATTTAGGGATGGGACATCCTGAGCTCATCTGGGCTACCTGCTCCTGTGCCTCACCATTCTCTGATTAAAGAATTTCTTACTAACATCTAATCTAAATCTCTAATCTTTTAGTTTAAGACCACCCCTCCTTGTCCTATTTATATTGGGCAGTGTAAAAAGTTGCTCAGTGATGAAAATTTGAAATGTTCGAAAGCAAATGAGAAGCAACCTTTGCTTTTGTCTATCTTTTGGTTTTTCCCTTTGTGCCCTCTCACTGTGTGCCTGTGCATCACATCAGATAGAAAAAGCCTTGTCCAACTCCCTTCAGAGCCATTCACTGAGGAGCTCCTTTTGGTCTCAGTGCAGCAAACCTGAACAAATTTGACCTTGCAGCATTCCTGCAAAGAGGGGCAGTGCTGCCATTTTACACTGAGGCAGCTGAGGCACAGCTGATCTGACATCCCCAAGCAGAGACAACACCCGAGTCTCCCAAGCTGACACCCCAGGCACTGACGTACACAGGGACTGGAATGCACAAATCCCCTGCTGGTGCTAAAGCAATCCAGGCTGAAGTTCCTGCTTTTCCAGAGCAAGGGGAATGCTGGCACAGATGACACACATGTGTTGGTGGATGATGCCAGGGCTTAACATGCCCTTGTAATTTTGACATCATAATGTGCATATTTTAGCGTTTTCTAATAAAGGAAGGTCATGATGCATGCATGATACCAATGTTTATACTGCAATGTTTAAATTGAAACTTTAAAATTTATTTTTTATTTCAGGAACCTTTCTAATGCATTTCTAGTTATTCTCTCTTTATGTGTCATGACTTGAAAATAATAATTTTCTGGTTTTGCTGGTCTTAGTCATTCAGTTTGTTGCTCTCTAACTGCTTTTGCTTTTATTTCTGTACCAGGAAAAACTGAGTTTTAACGCAATTTTCAAAGAACAATGCAAAAGCATATGCATGTTTCTATTTCATTAATACCTAGAAAGCATAACCAAGTCCATAATATGCTTATTATGCTTATCAGTAAAGTGCTCATTACTATAATATTGATACAAGTACAATACACATGAATATACATGTGTATTGCACATGAATATACACATGAATAATTTTAGTGAAGTTAATGTGCCTGTTGATGAAAAGATGAATGAGATTTTTTTACTCTTTCAGGAGTAGAATCTTAATATCTGCACTGCCTGAAATCTAATTCCTCCTAACAAACTCTGAACTGAAAAATTTGAAATACATTGTAAAGAAAAGTCAAGAATAATGTTATTTGGGGGGGAAAAAAAAAACACAACAGGATATACAAGTTTATCAAAACCAGGACTCTGTTTCTTTAATAACGCAAGAAAGCACAGAAGAGAAGCCTAGTGAAGTGATATTCAAACCAACGGTGTTATTCACCTGGTAATGAAAAAAATACATGGTAATGCAAAGAAAATAATACCAATAGGGGTTTTATTCTAATAAGGGGCATATCAATCTTAAAAACAAAGGAATGTCTCCACAAGCATGTTCTAGGAGCAGCCATCTTACCTTAGTTCGTGCAGCAGTTCCCATGATGTGATCATGAAAAGTCCCTTGGTGTTTTTGCAAGACTTGGTTTGCCAAGCCAAGTGTCCTGGACAAATGCCATTACATCTGGGGCTATAATGAGAATACTTTTTCTGCTGGTGCTCAAGTGATTCCCAGAATGAATTTTCATTTGTTTATTCATGATCACTGCATGTTCAGTTAATCCGAGCATTAAGCAGTAGAGCTTCAGGTCAATTGGAGTTAGAGTCTTAGAAATCACCTCAAAGATACAATGATCAAAACTTGCTAAATTTCTGTTCTAGAACATGTATTCTTCTTCAGTGTTTCAGCATAAAACCTGTTCTGCTGAACAGGCAGAATGCCACATGGTTTATAGGGTTAGAACACTCAGAATAACCGTAATTGAAAATATTCATTGTAAAATAACTAAATAAACAAATTGGAGTGAAATGAGCAAGTACGCAGGACACTGAAGCATTTGCTAACAGGAAAAGAAAAAAAAAAAAGCTGGGTGGATTTACTTTTCTTGTTAAGTTGCTTGGCTCAGCTAATGGAAATATAACACCTGCTTAAAATCTGAATTTTCCTTGAATTAAATAATCTTCCAGTTATTCTAATTTTTCATGCAATTTATATATCAGTCAGTCCCTATAGCATTTAGAATTATGATTACCTGATTATTTCCTATTCTGTAAATAATTTTTAATCCTATGACAATCAAATTTTTTTAAGTACAACCCTGTCCTCCAAATTTTCAAAGAAAAAGATTGAAATTTCAATTAATGAACTCCACAAATTTCCATAATCCAGATAACTTTTCAGCAGTTTAACTTCCACAGAATTGTTATTAACATTACAATATTTTGTTTGTAATTTTGCCTTGTGAAAGTCACCCAAGAGGAGTAAAGGTAGGATAGTGACTTCCTACTTTGTTTGTGAGTTATCAGTGCAAAAAACACAGGGAAAAAACATAATGAAATATCAAGTGAAAGAGAATAGCTGTCTGTATTTACTTCTTTTCTCATGCACCAAAGACAGAGAAAAAAAAATTAACTAGCTATCATACAAAAAATACTGCTACTTTTCTTTTTTTCAGTGTTTTCTTTGGACTTAGAAAATATAAAACATGTAAATTACATAGTATAGACTAACAATTTTTTTTCTCTTTCTCACTATCTCCCCTACTTTGCCAGTTCAAACAGGAAATGAAGAAATATGGAACGCAGAAATTGGCCACCTAGTTTTTAATGTTTATTTATTTCTTGAAATTCTACAGATGTATCTGTGTTTCTAAAATCTTGCTTTCCCTTAAGGTAACCTAACCAGTCTAACTTCATCAGACATCTAGAGTGGGGTAATAGGTTCCCACAGTAATTTCAAAAGAAAGAGTTTCTTTTCCAAGTTCACTGTGCAGATCTTTCAATACCACTCCTATCATTATATCCCAGGATACATATTCTTGCAGCAAATATCTCCAAAAAATTTGGAGAACAGCATTTATAAGAGTAACGAGATCTGAAACTGCTGTGGCATGTGCCATTTGCTAATGAAAATCATAGTTAAAAGAATGGTTAAATTCCATATCAAAGACTTTTAGCCTTTCGAATGATTGCTGGTTTTTAGCAAAAATTTTCTTAAAAGTGCCCTGTAAAATCTTCAGTATATAGAATATTAAATATGGGAAACATCGATGCCAGGGCTACAGTGCTCTATATGTCTTTTTTCTAATATAGAGCAGAACGTTTTAGTTTCAAAAGATAATGTGGTTTCAGTTGCAGCCACTACACTGGTTTATTTAATCCAAAAAGTTTTTTGTTTTTTGGCTTGCTGCACTTAAATCTAGTCCCCCAGCTCTCCAGACTGACCTTCATAAACAGTCTTATCTCTGTAACAGGCCAACCCACAAGCTTGGATGCGTTTACTGGAAATCTGTGCAGCTTTGGATGTGACATGAACTTTGCTTTCTAGGCTGATGTTAATGGCAATATAAAAAGAGCTGAATTCTGAATTTCAGCGGATGAAATGAGGGTCATTTACAGCAATGTTAGTGTAACCTCTAAAGATTTCGTGCTGTGCAAGTAAATCGCTAATGAACCTTAAAATGTCAAGAATTATATAATTTGAGGTGCAGTTTAAAGAGAGAAAATAAAAAACTCCTTCCTGAAGGAGAGATTTCTTAAACAGCCATGGTTAAATCTTAATATTTTGGGTTTCAGAAATATTTTCCCTGTTCAGAAAAATCTCAGATGGCTTTTGGAAAGTATAAACACACAGTCTGCAAGTGATGATGGTAACACAGATCTGCTTGATTTTAAATAGTTAAAAGCTCTATTTTCATCTCTTTCCAGAAGATGGTAGCATACTCTTAAAGACTTTTGCAGAACTTATTCAGTCTTCTAGAGTGGGAGTGCTAAAATGAAACTAAACAAAGAGCAATTAAAAAGAAAATAGAAAAAGAAAATTAAAAAGCTGCAGTTATAAAGTTTCAGTTGCAGGGAGAGTCACTTTGGTCTTCTCTTTCATGATTGAATTTGGATCTTGTATTTGCTAACATCAAAATATTATTGAATAAATGAGTAACAGAAATATTGCATGAAAGGAAGCAGGCTATGGTTTTGATTCTGAGGATTACTTTGCTGCATCTGAGAAAAAAACACATTAAATAAATGTGTAATACATTGTCATGCAGAAAGAAAGCACAAGAAGACTACAGGATTCAGAACCTATCACAACAATGTTAATACCCTTCTGAGAAGGACTTGTAGGAGCAGAGAAAAGGTAAGCAATTGCATTTTAAGACAAATAAACAGCAACAAGAAGATATAAAATCAATTCTATTGCTATGTCAAAGATATATTTTAAGTATGGAAGTATATCAGTGACCAAATACTCTCAGCGTCCACAGCTTTAATATTTCTGGAAAGGAAATATTTGTTTGATTTACTAAATTTAAGTTTTGAATAATCCCCATTATATTTACTGTAACTGACTGTAAGTTGTAGACCGTTCCTTGCCCTTATTCAAACAGAGGCTTTCAGACTTGTGAAATCAAACCAAATCAAGCCAATCCAAACTGAACCAAGAACAAACAAAACCAAGCACATACACATGGCCCCCAAATAGTTTCTGATACTAATTTCAAGTATTACTTTTTGGATATCACAACATTTGATTTAATTATCCATTGTCTGAATCAAGCAAGTGGTATTTAATTAAATTCCACCAGCTAAAAAACCTTCCTGTCCAAGAGAGGTTTGGAGATTTTTTTTCTTTTTTTGATACTTTTCCTCTTTAGTTAACTACTCACAGTTACGCTGTGTAGGCCATAAATCAAAATCAAGGAGTTTTGTTTTGTATTTTTAACTGTAGGGAGGATTTCATACCTTTCTATCTCATACTGAGATCCAAATGATAAGTATTTCTTTTTTGAAAGCATAAAGGCACTTTAATTAAGCAGTGGTCAAATTAACTATCTCTTTCTGAAAAACTTGCATCTTTCAATTAAAGGATTTCTTCAGCCACTGAAATATTTTTCCACTTTTTTCCTAGTTTGTGTTTATGTTTTATAAATCTTTAAAAACTCGGAACATGAAAATATGAAATTGTATTCCTGGAGAGTATATGGAAAGAAAATACTTCTCTCTTCACTCCTATTGATTGTTTCCCTGTAAATAAAGTCCACAATAGGACAGTTTTTATGAAACAATCATCTGCGCTGAAAGGATTATATGCTTTCCTCTGTGTTCCCCCTGGAAGAGATCAGGATGCAATGATGAGTAATGTCAGACACCTTCAATCTTTCCAGGCGTGCAGGTTTGTATTTACAGCTCACAAAGCATTTTGTGGGATGGATGCTGCCAGGAAAGCTTTATCTGTGGATACAACCATTCCATCTTCCGCTTCCCGCCACTGTGTCAACTTCGTGTCATCTGTGAACTATTATTAACTACGTATCACTGCAGATAATTCATGGGAGTGCTGAATTCTTGGTCAACTGTCTGTCATTCTGAAAGCTCCTGAGGAACTCCTGCTTCTGTAGATGGCAGCACACTGACAGCTTCTCTCTGGGCTCTGACAAACCCTTCTGAAACCGTTCCATGCGCTCTCCTGTGATCATTTTGCAAATGTTTTGACAATGCCATAAATCCACACTAAGGAGTTGCAAGGGTTATTGCCTTGATAAATTGTAATGGCCAAAATGAAGAGAGAACTCTTCAGCCCTGCAAAAGTGTCCATAAAATACTAATCTGCAAATCTTTGGTTATTATCTCAGTTTCCCATACTAACAAGCCTTAGATCTAGAGTAAAAAATTCCAGCTGAAGCTTTTGCAAAAAGAAATTAGTCTTCCAGTCAGGCTTTACCAATAATGTCAAATTTTATGTCAATGTCTATAATTGTCAAATTTTACCAATAATGCTGCTAAACTTTCAACATTTTTCTCTGTTTGTCACAGATTTAAACAGATTTTAAATTAAAATACGTAAATGGTAATTAGAATTTGCTTTGGATGTATTGTCATTGTCTTCCCACTGTCTGTTTGGGTATGTACAATGAGTAGTTGCATTGAACTCACACAAAATCCTTGCCACAAAATACAGGCTAAAGGGGATCTTTCTTCTTTAGAAAAGCCACAAAAATGAGCTATCCATCACACTAACCAAAGCTTCTTCATTGCAACAAACTGCAAATGCAAGGATGTTTGTTTAGAGTGACCCTGCACGTCATGGTTTGATTGTCTGCATTTTCCCAGATGTGACTAAACTTTTACATTCTTTCTGATGTAAAGTTCTCCAACTAAATGCCTCTGGATGTTACAAAATATATGTGCAAATTAACCCCAGCCACTAATAGATCTTCTACGGCCCTGGTGGTGTCAATGAATGGTTTAATCCTGTGTTTTTAAAATGTTAACTCCCTGTAAATGTGGTTTATCTGGAAAGCACCACATTTGTCTAATAAGTGTGTCATCTTACTTTCCAAATACAGGACAGAAATATTTATAGAAGATAAGTGCAACTCTGAAAATCACTGTCGTCTCTATTCAGTAACAAACCATTACTGTTGCTAAACATTAAAAATCATTGTTTTCCTTTGTCATACTTGCATTCTTCTTCTCTCTCTTTCTAGTTCGCTTATTTCCTCCTGTTTACTTTATTTTTAACTCTTTCTCTGATACTAAGTTTTCTTTTTTTCTTGTCTCCTTTTCTTCACATTCTTTTTCTTTCCTCTTTTCCACTTTTTATTTCATTTCTATCTTTCCTTCCTTCTCTCGCGTCTCACTCTTTCTTCCTGCTTTCTCTCTTTACTTTCCAGTTCATGTATATCAGACTATTCTATTTCCTCCCATTCTCCTTCCATTTCTAACCACTATATTTACTCTTGCAGTAGATCAAACAAATTTGTTTTCTCTTCTTTCTTTTAGCTTTTTAACAATGGCTTTCTGCCATGTAAGAAAGCCTTTTTTACTTTTTATATCATATTTTTTTTTCAGTCCATTCTGTCTTTCTTTGTCTTCAGAATAAATGATCTACTGATCACACATTATAAGATTGGGTTCCTTACACTGACTACAAGGTAATGATACCAAGTCCCTTGTCAGACATAGCCTTACAAAGTTTAATAACTTCATATTATATAATGAGGCCTAAAATATTGTTTCCTCACACTGGGTGCATCATCTTTTGTTTTATAAAATTAATATTAACTTTTTTTTTCAACTCATTTTTGGCTGTTATTTAATTTTTTTTCTCTGTAGCAGACTCTCCCTGCCCATCTTCTTAGAGTCTGGTAATTAAGACTCATCTACACACATTAGTGAAGGTGTCCATCATATTTGAAGCTTTATTATTTCTTTTGGGGTTTTTTTTTGGTGATCCACTGCTTTAGTGTTTTACAATATGAAATATTAGTTCTGATTCTCAGATTCTATAAACTTTTTTTTTTTTTTTTTCCATTCTCTCCATCGTGTGTATTTTACTTTCCTCTGTCTCTGATTCTCTGAGACCCACTGCTGAATCTTTTCAGGAAGGTTTCTGGCTATTTTATTTTTCTGCTCCAAGAAGTGTTCTCTAATGTTTCTACCTGGGTAACACAAACCTCGTGCATGCTGCAATGACAGCACCATGGAATTAGGATCCCAGCTCCGTGCTGCTGGGCTGAGCAGACAGCTCTGACATGCAGAGCAGCAGGTACAGGACAAAGGCTGCAGCGCTGAAAAGACAAGTTCAGAGAGGGTTTTAAGATAGGAACTCAAATACTGCGTTAGAGGGGAATGAAAGACTGAATTAGCAATGTCTTTAAACACTGGGGATATCTGTAACTGTAGGGATATGCGTGAGAGACGTTTACTTCAATATTGTGTCACTGAACAATGAAATAAAAGGATTTAGACAGTTACCATCTGTTGTGTCTGGTCTGCAAGTGTCCTGACACTCTGAGTCCCTTGCGGCGGTGGCTTCTTAATTTGATTTACTGGCTTAGTGTGTTAATTACTTATCTGGCTATCTCCTTCCAGGTTGTATTGTTTTCAGAATTTGGACAGGTCACAACAAAAGTGAAAGTCATTTTTGGAATAGTGTGTCTCAAGGAAAGAACCAGAAACAGATATCATAGAGAAAGAATAAGCTTGTCATTTTGTAAGGGATTGGGCCTGATCCACCTCCACAGAGGTATTGTGAGTCTCTCCACATCATTTTTTTCACTGGATGAAAGTAAAGGCATTTCAGTGTTTCTTGTGAAAAGTACTTCATTGCACAAGGAAAAAAATTATTTTTCTAGAAAGAAATAAATGCAAACCTGTGATTCGTGTAGCCACATTTATTAAACACTGGTGTGCTTATGGTTTCTAAACTCTTCACCAAGTGTTTTCCAAACTTTTTAAGTGCTTACAGGCCCCTGAGTTCAGGGCTGCTTTAGGCAGAACTCTTAAGGGACAAGCACCAGCTGAGAAATATCGTTAAAGTTCCCAGACTGAGCAGGTACAAGAGTCAGAGAAAAAAAAGTAGATTTTCCAATTTTTTTCCCTAATTTACTAAGATAGTAATGCTCCTTCAAAATCTCTTTTTAAACTTTGCTGCTCCAACCACCATCCTGTAATTAATATTCTTGAAGATGTGGTGAATCCCAAGCACCAGAGTACCCAGGCATCTTAGTAATCTTCTTGTTTATTAGATTATTTGGAAAAAAACCCGAAAATGACAAATGAAGGTGTCTTAGGTTATTCAAGTTAGACAAGAACAAATACACTTTAATTCTTTCAAAAAACAAGTATGAAAAGTCAGGTCTGAACACAGTACCTGAAATACCTACATTAGCTGTGCCAAGGCACAGGAGTATATGTAACTCTGCATTAGCATTTACTGCCATATAGATTGGTTGGTCCCTGTGAGATGCACATGTTTGAATCAGGTGAGTTTTCTTTATTAAACAGTCACAAATTAATTACTCCAGTACCACTGTTTATATTAGTGCAGTTACCAAAAAGTATAAGAAAGTTGCAGGTGATCCATCTATAAAGCTAAAATGAGAAAAGTGCCACAAAAGCAATAAAATCCAGGAGATACAAGAGCCAGGTAAAGTAACTAGAGCTGACTACCTCTATTTATGTGCATGCACAGACAGAGCAGGCAGATACACTCTTGTGGGATAAGCAATCTGCTCAGAGTGTTTCATTAAAATGTTTTATTGCCTGCAAAGGAATCTATCATTATCTCATGACTCTTCAGTAGAAAGGCAGCTGATGAGAAGATTCAAAAGCAATTTCAAATCTACTTATAGTAGGATAGTAGCATTCTATGACATAGTAGTGTAAGTAATAGGAAGAAGGTGAGTGTGATGCCAAGCAGAACATGGAGAGAAATACATAAAAGTAGAACATAGCTATCCATACAGAAATTTGGCAAGGATACTGATGTCAAGTTTCAACTTCTTGCAAAAAATGAGTGTATCATCATTAAAGCAAAAAACTGTTCCTGGTTTCTATCCTATTCAAGGCAGAAAACTCTCTAGGATAAAATATCCTTCCTCTTACTGGCTTAGTTTCAAGCTATAGAAGGATAATTTTTAAATTGTCTTTCAGCACAGTAACAGCAATTTAGAGAGTTTGCTCCAGACTGTTCTCACTTAATTTTAGGCAACACACTTAGCATCTAAATAAGGAATATAGCTGTCATAGACTTTCTACACACTGTGTGTTGTAGAATAAACATAAAAAAATTTCAGATGACAGAAATATAATACTGCATTATTTTGAAAGTTTTCTTCCCCCTAAGTGTCACTCTTAAGTCTGTAATGCAGTGAAGCAGATATATCCTTTCAAAACAATTTTATTTTTATTTTATGAAATCATAGTCAAACTATGGTGAGGTCACAGTGAGACTATGACCTTATGTCAGCAAAGAGCTCCCTCGACATTTAATTAAAATTAAGATATTTCACTTTATGATTTCTTTACAAGTGTTTAACATAATGGACTTGTACTCCCAAAACCCCCCAAAGTTTCTAATCTGTATTGAATAATTTTCATTCACCCACTGACCAGGATGGCACAAGTCTGATGGCACTTTGAAGGGAAATCAAGAACTGATTTTATCACTCAGTGCAGTCACAGGCATGTTGCTAAGAGCAGAATGGTAGGTTTTGGAATCAAATACACAAGTAGAGTTGTTCTTGCTGGGTAGCTTTGTTCTCAGCTCACTCTAAAATCACTTCAATGAGTGGCTGTAAGTGTAATAATGTCATGATTTGATCAAAATGCATCCTGCTGGAAAGTCTAAGCAGTTCACAGAGAAAGAGTGTGAACCAATTTGTGTTATCTGGAAATAAAGAAGTTGCAGAGTAAGGACCAAAAACCTCCAGAATATTAAATATCAAGTCTTTTATTTGTATTATGATGTTAACTTAGTGTCTAAGCTGATGAGATTTACTGCACACAAAGTATCCTAGTATTTCATTTTTGGTATCCAGTGTAATAGAGACCTATCTTATCAGTAAAAAATGTCTGTCACTATTATTTGTCCAAAAAAAAATAAGTGAAGTGAAGAAGTAAATTATTTTTCCAAATGCTTCAAAGGAAGAAAATGGCTCTCACTCATGCAATATATATTATTTTATATGCCAGATTACAAATAGAAGGTTCATAAGTCACATCCTGAAGACCAAAAACGTAATTACCTGTTACAAGTACCTTCACTTCTCCAACAGCCAGTAAATCCCTTGCACAAACACGTATCTACATAACTCAAAAACTTACATGAACACACATCAAATCATTCTCAATCTGCTATCATTTGACATGGAAAATTATATCTGTTATTACTATTTATATTTAGAATGACATCGTGCAGAGACCTATGACTGAGGTTAGACAGCCTTTAATCAGCACTGACAAATTCACACATGGAACTATTGATTACAAATCCAAATGATTTAAAAACAAAGAACTTAATATTGAAGTTGGAGTTCAGATATCAGACTGGTGAGTAGTGTTCATTGGTAAATATTGATAAATGGGGTATTTAAAAGTTTTTCACATAAATGCACTTTGCTGGTGGTGTCTTCTGTTTTACTTTTTCTCATGTGTTATAATCTGCTAATGGTAAATATCTGCAATTTATTAAACATTGTTTATTAGTCTGGCATAGTTTATTTCTACTGTTGTGCTCAGAATCTTGTTTATGGCAAAAGAGGAATCGTGCCTTGTATATAAAACAGATAATTTATTGTTACCATAATTGGAATCTCAAGAGCCTATTCAAGAATGACTGTGAGTCCAGATAAAATCATTATAGCAAGAGAAAATAGAAACTAAAGAAATTAATACTTCAATAATAAAAATGATAAGGGTTGTATACCTCTTTTCTTGGTGGTGGACTTACCTTCTATTTGTCTTCTAAATCTCAGGTTGGTGTCTGTCTGGTGCTGCAATGATGCCATGATGAGGTGTCCAGAGTTTTCACTGGCAGGAAGATGATGTGTGTGTCAATCATTTATCTTTGTCCCTCTGTGATTCACTTGGGCAGTTTGCTATACCTCTTTCCATTCTGCATTGCTCCGTGTTACATCTGAATTTACAAAATGGGGCGAATTTAGCAGATGTTGCGTGGTTCTTTTGTTCTCTTTGGTAAACCTGAGAGAAACTTTGGCCAGCTTCTTCAGATTGGCATTTCTTCTGGAGACCACTGGTGAGTTGCTTGCAGCCGTCTCTGGTACCCATTTCTCCTTACCCCAGCCCTGGACTCCTCTGCTCTGCCTCCTGCCTCTCTGCCTCTCCAGGTCTCTGATATTGTGCCAGGATTCAATGTCTCTACATGACATCATCGTGTTAACTCTGAAAATATCTCATTCTGCACAAAACCATTACTTGTCACTACAACCTCTATAAAACTGTGATTGCACCATGGTCATTGTTTAACCCTAGAAAGCAAAGGTGGACTAAAACAAGCCACAGCCAGCTGATCAGGTGGAGAAAATTTCTCTTTCAGGTAAACCAAGAATAAAACAGATCTGCAGGTCAGGAAATGTGAGTTTATACAGGCAAATCTGACAAGACTCAGCCCGCCAAGCCTGGCCAATACAGGACAGAGCCTATGGCCTGCTACCAGAAATAATGTATAACAGAAGTGCACAAATAGGCTTGTAAAGGTTCAAAAAGTTATCAGTAAAAATATCAATATGGGCTTTCCTGTATACCACACAGTAAATAGAAAATAACTCTTCACAGTCCAGTCAAAAGACATCTCCTGTCTCCTGCTGAAGTTTCAGATCCAGTTAAAAAGGATATCTATATGGACAGTTTTCTGATGCAAATTTTTGAGTGCACTCAGGCACAAAATTTCCTCTGAGGCAGAAAACTTGACAGATAATTCAGGACATTTAGAAACTTCGTTTTTATCTCATACCCTTGAGACAGCTAAAAGTTTTTAGGAAAAGCTGTCAATCCCTGAGGTTAGTGCTGGACTAAGATTTAACAGTGCTTTTCCTTTTCAGACATTGTGAATAATGATCACTAGCTTCAAAGATACTAAAACTAAAGTTTTCCAAATGATTTATGAGATTAATATTTTCTAACACAGTTCCATAATAGCTAGAATGTAGTAGGCAGGCATCTTCCAAAGTGTTTTCCAGAAACACAAAATTTAATGTTACATGAAAATGAAAACCTTGAATTCTCTTTTTTTCCACTTTTCTTCCACTTCAATGCCCCAAAACATTCAATTTCAGCAATACCAAGCTGAACTTGCCCTCCCCAGTCAGTTAACTACCTTTTCTTTCTACAATGCTTTTCCTGTTGTCTAGATCTGTATGTAATTTTCCAGGGCCATGAGCCAAATGACACTTGCAGAGAGCTCTACTTTGCCATGGTTCAATGAGTTTCCTGTTACCAGATAGAATAACACACTAATTTTGCTAAACACATCTTTATGTGTGTTCTCTCTGTGTATGGCCTAATTTCTAAAATGCACCTTCCTAAGTGTTTGCCTAAATCTGTCAAGGAAAAGCTGAATTATGCTTTTAATTTTCTCTAATTGCACCGGGCTAAAATAGCATTTGTATAAATTAAGCCCTTGAAGAAAGTGTGAATTATTACTTTTCCATTTCTGGGTATCACCCTGGATTCACTTTCAAAGGCAAGCACCAGTGTTAGCCCCAAAAGGTGCAATGCCAGCCACAGTTTTAATGCTTTGCAGAGGGTTAATATTACACAGAATCTGAAGAAAGAACCTGCCAGTCAATTTGTCTGGGAGTCTGTATCTTTGTAATCTGTTACCAATTAAAATAAAACTAATCAAATCACAACTTCTTGGTTAGTCTCCCCTTGCAATGGTGTAAACAGGAAAGTAGTTCTAAATGCTTATCTTATTAAGTATTCCATTTAGTGATTTAGTAAGTTAGATAAAGCTGTCTATTCTTTTCCGATAAGTGATCTTTACTTTAAGAAACAAAATATCAAATATTCAATCTATATTTTCATAGAGATTGATATCGTTTAAAATAATGATGTGGTAGACTAAAGAACAGTGGGTGTGCTAAGAAGCAGTGAATGGTTGCAATAAAACCTATTAACAGAATGACAAAATCTGCCTCAAATTTTGTAGTTGCCAGAACAGCATAGAGGAATGAAAATAGCTCTCCTTAGCTCAGATTCACATGGTCTGTTACACTTTTCCCATGCCAAATGTAAAAGGCAGCTTACCATAAGCAGCTCAAGCAATACAGAGGAAAAAAAAAAAAAAAAGGTTGGATTAATTTTATCAATTGTAAAATGCAGATCTGAAAATCTGAAAATGGGCTTCTCAATTACTGCTCAGCAACTTTTTTCATTCTATCACATCATTAACTCAAAATGTATCAGAATTATTCAGACACAGTTAATTTCTTCTGAACCATGGTACAAATAAAAGGCAATTGAGAGATAAAATTTCATTTTACCAAACAAATCTTTTTTCCTTCTCTATCTCTTTTTTGGTTTTTGGTTTGGGTTTTTTGGTTTGGTTTTGTTGTTGTTGTTGCCTATGGGTTTAAGATCATTTCCACTTTAAAGCCTAGATTTGAAAAGAGTACAATCAATCTTTATTATGCAATGGCTTTCAGAACTGACAATAACCATGAAGATCCTATTCCTGGGTCAATGCATTTCTCTGATTTAAATATGCGGATTCAGATGTGAAAGAACTTTGAGATCTAATTCAAATTACATGTGGTTCACACTGCTAACCAGGTAGGTATTTTGTCAAAAAAATGTAGCTTCTAAGATAAATATGATAGACACTGACTTGTATTTGGACTAAAAAGCAGACAGGCGGCTTGACGTCTACCTAAGTGCCAACTTAACTGAAATGTTGTTTTATATCAACTGAACATATCAAGCTAGAACAATTGTTTGCAACTGAAACTTTGTTTACATCCATGTTGAAAACTGTGGTGCACAGCTCTCATGAGACTGTTCTTGGCTATGTGATTCAATACCCTAGGAGCGACAGCAATATATTTTAATGTGAGGAAAATTAGCATCAGCTGATTTTATCACTGTTGAGAGCTGCTGAACTGAACTTGCTGGGCAGCACATCTCTGTTTTCATGAAGAGATACCAAAGTGTGGCATTATTTCAAATTAATCTTCAGAAGTTTCAAGAAATCTAATTTTGATACTCTAAAATGAAGACATTGGTAGGATCTGATAGTCTACTCTTTCTTTAGTTATGAGGGCACATTCAGAGGGTGATTTTTTCCATCCAAAATCAGTATTTTCAGGATAGTCTCATACTTAAGGTTAACCTTTTGTCTAAATATCAGATTTTGGTCCTCTAGTCATTATTCCTATATCCAAGGTCAGGCAGAAACTTTGGATCTACTTAGACCTCTTTTCACATAATTCTTTCCACTCGATATAGAGGAAGACACAGAGAATCCTCTCTCCTCAGTTTTAGGGTTCAATTATCAGCCAGACAAAGATAGTTAACAGCTGTAAAAATCCCGATGGGTTGATAATTCTTGCATAATATATTTGTGCCATCCCACTCATAGTTAACTGTCTAGAAGTGTTTTATTCATCTGCTCAATTGCATTATTAGGTGGCCTGTGAGTAGTTCAAAAGGTATTTAATAAGGATCAAAAGGATAGGTCACAGCAGATCAGCACTTTGTAAAATGCATGCAATAAAACATGCACGGTGCCTTGGTTTGATCTGTGTGTGAAAAGTTTGATTATTTCAGAAATTTGAGACACATTAGCCAGAAAATTCTGTCTCTGGTAGGCTGTAGTGTCATTTCATTGATGAAATGTTCAATTCTCTCTCTGTTAAGCATGCATTGAGGCAAATTTAGGTACCAAAAAAAAGAAAAAAAAAGAAAAAAAAAAAAAAAAAAAAAAAAAAAAAAAAAAAAAAAAAAAAAGAGAGCCACCATGAGGTATTACATAGCACCTGTGAGAAACGATAGAACTCTATCTATCTGTGCCTTCCTGAAATTCATCTCACTGCTTCTCTTCTTTGCCTTTATGTCTTCTCCATCCTTATTTTCTGTACACTCTCATATACTGTTACTGAAAGCCTGTGAGTATCACTGCTTGTTATTTTCTGGTTCGTTATTTCTCAGCAAAACTCTCCTTGACACTTCAGTTCTTAGCTTTATTACTTACAAATCCTTGTAGTTCACTGTCTTGATTCACTGTGAGGTTTTTAAAGCTTGGCTACCTCTGCATAACTTAAGTACTCTTCTGTCTGTGATAATTAGTCATCTGAAACATAAACAGTCCTCCTCTCTAGGTTAAGCTGGTGTCAGCATGTTGTGTTGGCTGCAGTCTTGCTTGTGTTTGTCTTCACTTATGTTCAAAGACTAGACCTTCCAAATTGCTGTGGGATAGCCTGTGCAGACCTCCACATGCTCACCTCTTCTGTACAGAGCATTTCAGTGCTAAGTGGAAAGTTTTTGTTTGGCTTTCCCTGTTTTAAAATATACATGTACTAGCTTTCTTGGAAGTCTACTTGTTTCACTTGTCTCAGAGGACTCCTGGCAGAATCCTTCAATGTCATTTTTGTGTTTAACACATGACTTGGCAACAACTTCTGTTTGCATGATTGGGATGAGACTTTAAACACTTCGAGGTTAAAGGATCTTTCAATAGTGGGTGGGCATATGGTGTAATTCTCTTTTACAGCAATTACATTCTCATATCTGAATCCTACTTAGTCTGCATTAAAAGGTCCTTCCATCATCACAATAGCTTTCAAGTATTCTGGGTGGCAACTCTAATAAACAAACCATAGAAGCAAACTGTATCTATAAAAAGGCTTTTTTCCTACTATAAAGTTGTAAGATATCTTCAAGCTTTATAAACTTTATCAAAATTGTTAATGATGCAATTAACACGTTTCTGATTGTTTGGGGGGTTTTCCACCTCCACAGCTAGTCATGGGTAATACAATCAAATCAAACAATGATATTTACTCAAATGCAACAGCACCAAGCCTTAGAAACTGTAAAACACATATTATGTCTGAGATACTCTTGACTGAAAATAAGACTAAATGGAAGAAAAACAGTCTTTTAGTGCTGATCTGTACTTGGCTAATTTTCAGAGATTCGGCTTTATTCACATGTATACCTGTAGCACTTTACATGATCTGAGCCTGATAAAGCAGCTTTTGTACTGTAGTCCTTTATAAAATGGGCTCAACCTGTATTTTAAAATTGTCTATTAAATAAAATCAGAAATTGTAAAACAAAAACTCAAATAAAAGCATGTATATCTGCTACACATGAGAAGGATCACACAATGGCATCTGATCTTGTGGCTACTCAGAAACAAATCTACTGGAGCTGAAGAGAAAAACCTTATTGACTTTGGTCATTACTGACTATAAAACTACTCTATTGACTATAAAACTACATTAGATTATGAAGCCATGATGTAATATTATTCTTTTTAAGGAGAAAAAAAGAAAAAAAAGAAATGAAAATAATCACAGAATCACAAAATATGCTGAGTTGGAAGGGACCCAGGAGGATCATTGAGTCCAGCTCCTGGCCTTTTGCAGATCAGCCCCAGGTTCACCCCATGTGCCTGAGAACATTGTCCAAACACTTCCTGAGCTCTGTCAGGCTGGTGCTGTGACCACAGCCCTGGAGAGCCTGTACCAGTGCCCAACCATCCTCTGGGGGAAGAAGTTCTTTCTGATATCCAACTTAAACATTCCCCAGCACAACGTCAGGCCGTTCCCTCAGGTCCTGGTCACCACAGAGGAAAGATCAATGTCTGTCCCTCCTCTTTCCCTCACAAGGGATTTGTAAGTGCAGTGAAGTCCTGTAAGTCCTCTCAGTCTCCTCCAGGCTGAACAGACCAAGTGACCTCAGCTGCTCATCCGGGATCCCCTCAAGGCTCTTCACAATCTACGTTGTCTTCCTTCGGGCAAAAACCCAAGGAAAACCCAACAATGCATTCTGAATGCCTCAGTGATGCTAAATATTAATAAAAATGAAAGGTATTAATGGAAAAATGAAAGGTATTAATTTATACTCTGCTATAATTTTAAAATTGAATCCAAGTTCTGCTGAGAATCAAGGTAAAAGGTAAAGGGTTGACCAGGAAATGTAGAGAATTCAAACATAGCTAATATGTCTGGTAGATAATCAGTAGCCCATCAGTAGAAAGTGTGATAGATTGTTTTACTGACATGTAGGACTTGGCAGAATTTAATTTGAAGTTTATTAGTCTTTTATAAACTGAACTTAATTATAAACAGTGACCAAATAACCACAGTAATTAAACAACAGGTGGCCAACCCTGCTCACAGATCACAAAATCTTCCTGCCACAAGTCTTTGTTTTGCTGAGCTCACCAGAGGAAAGTAAACATCTGGAAGCCTCAAACTTAAGCAAACATTTATGATGGTGAATCATAGCTCAGCAAGCGAAGAAGAGTATGAAATAAATTCTAGTCTTTATTCTGCCATCTTTTTTATTTTTAAGGAGTAAACTTTTAATAAACTTTTAATTTCAAGTAAACTTGAAATAAGAAGATCAGAGACTTCTAAGAAGAGATGCAAGTTAGGAATATATAAACATCTCAAGATAGTGGAACCTACTAGCTCTGCCATCAAGGACTATATTGGCAGAGGTTTATGTCATTCTTAATGATTTCTATAAATACGTCAGCATTGCTACACAGTGACATTATCAGTCACATATTCCACTCCATGGCAGCTTTTTGTATTTTTAGGGTATTTTAATTTTATTTTCCAGACAAATCTGCTCTGTGCCCAAGACAGTGACACCATCATTTCTACAGCACAAACAAGGACTGGATCATCTTGA
Source organism: Sylvia atricapilla (assembly GCF_009819655.1). Lineage (NCBI taxonomy): Eukaryota > Metazoa > Chordata > Aves > Passeriformes > Sylviidae > Sylvia > Sylvia atricapilla. The sequence goes on from NC_089144.1 coordinate 13,635,493, forward strand.
AGAATACTGTTATAAACTGGAACTTTCAGGGCAATAAGCACTCTTGGTAGTGATTTTCAAATGCCATTGTGCAACCACAATCTAATAATATTATTATTTATATGGACAAGACAGGGAAGGGAAGGGAAGGGAAGGGAAGGGAAGGGAAGGGAAGGGAAGGGAAGGGAAGGGAAGGGAAGGGAAGGGAAGGGAAGGGAAGGGAAGGGAAGGGAAGGGAAAGGGTTTCATACAGCTCAGTTTTTGCTTCCACTTCTGCAGGACTGTAGCTGACTTTCCATTTCAGGATATATTTTATTCAATGTAGATATTTCCAGGTCAGCTTCTACTCCAGGTTTCATCTAACATTTCCAGGTAGCTCCATGATTAGAATTTTATTTCCTTTTTGAAAACTCTAGAAATGTAATTTTTTGCCATTCATTTCATGTACAGTTTTTTTTTTTAATCAAATCTTTCAATATGGATTGTTAAACAATTTGTCTCTATCAAACTATAAACTTTACCTCCTTTGAAGTTTAGACTTGCAGCAGATTCAAAGCATTCCCAGAGTTTTAAAAAAGATTTTATAAGGCAATAGCCTGATGACATATTAAGTATGGGTCTGTAGAGAAGAGAGGGAGGAGCAGAAGACCTGGCAATGAATATGAGCCCCTATTTTAGGAAATAAAAAAATTATCTTCATTTCTATTGTATAATTGTTTACTTTGGGCAAATGGGACAGAAAGGGAAGGAGTCAAACCAGCAGATTAAATGTTTATATGAGTTAAGGAATGCTTTGTGCCTACAGCTCCTCAGCACTTCCAGGATGGAGGGATTAGAGCCTCCATGTGGAGCCAGTAATTGTCAACGCATCTTATGCACCACAATTAGGCCAGATAAAAGACAGGTGAGCACCAAGGCAGAAACACTGAATGGAAATGTTTACCCTGAAAGATAAGAAAAAAAAATAGATACAGAATGTAGTAAGACATTATATTTTAAAGTATTCTTATTTTATAGTATATGGAAATATTGAGTAAACGGAATGACAGCAGCAGGCAGTATAATTTCAAAACTCAGTGAATGTTAAACAAGGTTTTCCTTTACAGAATTAAACCAAAAATCCTAAGCAGTGATCGAAAGTAAGAAGAATGCTAACTATTTAAGCACAAACTATAGCTTAATTTCTTGCATATCAAGTAAATTGATACTTGTGCTTCATTTTATGAGGTGATGTTCTCATATATAAGCCTCTGTTATAATTATTTGAATTTTTAAAAAGATGCATTGTAAAAGCAATACTGAATCGTTGGAAATCACAAGAGATTTAGACTGGAATGAACTGGCCTTCGTGAGCACAATCACCACAATTTTGCCAAGGGACTAAGTTGTGACTGAGCAGCCAATGGTTTCCTGAACTGTCCTTGTACTTCCAGATCATGAGCAGTACATTTTCTATGTCCATGAGCTTAAAAAGTCCCTTGTGTACCACCTACCAATGGGCCCTCATGGTCTGCTCTTTGCAGCTGATAAGCCATAATTTTGCCTTTAGCATCCTTCACCAGTTGCAAATCAAACCAAATGAAAGTCTGGTCTTCCCAGTTCCATCCCTGTGTCATCCTTCTATATTTCTTATGGGCACACCCTCCCTCTTCTGCCCTCTCCACATTTTCTTCTTGCCTTTTCTCTGTCATTCTTCATTCAGCTAAGCTGGCGTCCTGCTGTTTTTCACAGGGAGTTTCTTGTAAATAAACAGTTCTGTATTACAATAGACTGTTTTTCATAGCTTTCAGTCACAGGGGCAGATACTGGCATCAGTTAAGCTGCTTAAATCCACTGAGTTCAGTGAAGGTACTCGGTTTGTGCCAGCTCCAAATCTGGGTCATTCACAGAGTTTTAATCAACTATGACCTACAGTGTTGAAATTGTGCTGTCCATGAAACACTGTGCAAAACATATTTACAATGTTTTTTACACAGTACTTTGGCATAAAAATTGATACACTGAAGCACTGAAGTAAAAATGTATGTTTCTGTGAAATACATGACTGCATTTTCTAATATATTCCTTAGGCTGGATTTTGTGTATGTGTGTGTGTGTATGAGTGTTAGAGCCTTTATTAGAACTATTTATTAGCATAATAATTAGAATTAATTATTAGACTACTTAATTCTATTTTATTTTGAAAAAGAATTTTTAATTTCTTTGGTAGTCATAGTATACAAGTAAATCCAGCCTTAACATATATACATGTGCTACCTCCTTCGTAGTAGTATGGGTCTGAACATATCTACAGGCACAAATATGAAATGATCTGCTCTGAATGCTCAGAAAATGGAACATACTTGCATATCCTCCACAATATTTTTTCAGTCTATGGCATAATATCATATTACTGCAATTGTGGTTTTCACACACATAGTTCTCCATTTGAACAAAACAATAAGGGTCTGCAGAATTTTGCAATTGTAAAATTAAGTATTTGCTGGCATATAATGGATCTTTATATGTGAGGAAAAAATCAGTGTCCCTATTATGCTGTTCTATAGCTAAAAATTTGTTCTTGTTTCTAAGAAAACCATGGAAATACAGAACTTGAAGAGATCATAGTCATACTTCACCATATCTAATTGCAATATGGCATCATACTAATTTTACTTCTGTAAATGATTTAGAATTATTATTATTATTATCCACCTATTAATTGACACCAGAAGGTTGATTGTGTTGACAACAAAGACAGCCTTGTGTCTGATGGAATCAGATTTACTAAAAATACTCCAATCTAGCAGTCTAGCTGTGAGAGACTATTGAGATTCAATTTCATTTTTCAGTGTAATTATTATTATTTATACATATAGCTGGTAGTGTAAGTAACTAATGTATTTTTTACTGATTTTAATTGTAGAGTATAATTGTTAAAAAGGGCTAATTTAACTTTTAAAATAACTATGATGTGCAACTCTGAATAAACTTATTTTCACAGAATTATAAACCATCATTTATTGTTATAATTAGGTAATCAGTTTACACTATCAAATGAAGTTGTACAGATTTTTGAAAAATAGATACTTTCTGTTTATCTGGTTCTATAAAGTTTAGAGTTTTCTAAACTTCTACCAGTAGCAGTTCAGCTTACAAAAGCTGGCCACATCTAATATCCAAATATGAGTGTCCCAAACAGGGATTCTGTGCAGCTATTGTCAAAACCATGTAAACACTGGTAGCCTGTTCTTTAACACAAATCTCTTTCAAATAACTGTGTCAGTACCTGTGCAAAACCAAGTCAATTAATGAGATTAAGATTATACATATTGGGAGACAGGTCAACGCAAAATACAGAAGAAATCTGTCAAAAATTGATCAACCAGCACATAAAGAAACAGCAACAGTAAAAATAATAACTTTAATAATAATTTTAAAAATTGCCTTTGCATCTTCTCAGCAGCTCTGAGAGGAGCCCAGTTGTTTATCTCCTGCCTGGTTTGCTCCCAGGTGTGCTTTTGTGCATTTCTCTAAGCACATCACATCTCCTGCCCTGACAGTGGCGAGCAGCACCCCGGGGAGGGATCCTGCAGGACAGCTCTGGAGCCTGCTCAGCCTCACCCTGGGCTCAGCACAGTGCTCCCTGACACATTCGAGCCAGACTGATGCTGCTGGAGTTTTGGCAGCTCGACCTTAGCACTGCAACCTCTCAGCCTGCACTTCCAATCAAAAAAAAAAATAAGACCCCAAAGTGCCCTAAATTCTCTAACGATTGCTCCGTGTCCAGGTCTGTTTAGCTATTTTAAATCAAAGCAACCCCCACGTAGTAATATGGCACATTAAACTAACTAATGGATGCTTTGCTTGTTATTAAATAGAAAACTACATTTCCATATATTAATAATCTGAAAAATATATTAGCAATTTCCATGTTCACTAGCAGGAGGTACTAAAAAAATACATTAATAATTTTATTGACTCCTGATGTTTCCCTTATTTTTTGCTGTTTTACAGTACTTGCCTCAAGTGTCACAAATTTTCTTCTATGGCTTGGAGAAGTGTGGGCTGGAGTGGGAGAGTAATGCCCTTATACATAAGGTACTGTTGTGAAGAAGATGGGAGCATAGTGTACTATTCTTGGACAAATACCCATAGGAAGAATGTAAATGGCTTGACTCAAGGACAATTAATTTAAAGAAGGTGATAAGACAAATTTCATGTTTTTTATAGATGGCACATGAGAATATCATGCTTAATTTGTGAGTTATTCTTTCATCTTGCTTCCCCACCAACACAAAAGATTTTGGGGGTTTCTAGAGCTGTAAGTCAATGACTGCCAGTGTTTAATTTTACATAAAGGTGCAATGGATAAACCTATTTCCACCTACATTATTGGAATCAACCTCCTTGGATTCAGCAATATTCCAGCCAAGATGCAAACTTTGTTTTCCTCATTGAAGTAAGTGGAGTTAAAGACATTTTTACTGCTTAAAAAGCCTTGTATTGCAATCATCAGGTACTGCTCATCTGTGAGCAAATGGCACTTGGATGTGTCTGTATCAGTGAAATAGAACTTTCTACTTTACTGACAGGCTTTAGAGAGAAATACATTTAGTCAAGTCAACCAAGAGGCTCTGGTATGAAATAGCAGACTTTTTTGAGAAAAGGAATGAGTAGGTTTTGTTGATTTCTTTTTCATAATTAGTGCTATTTTTTCACAATGGGGAAACGTTGCGTGACCATTTCCACTTTGCACATAAAAGCTAATTTTTTTTTAACTAAAATAGAATTAAGTATTACAATAATTATTTCAGTTGCAAGGTGGGAGAATTTGTTACCTCCAATGTTTTCCAAGGCTTGAAAATTATTCCACCAGATACATAGATCATCAGTGTATGCTAAAACTGCATCCCTGCAAAAGTGTCTGAATTGAAATTCAAATCTTTAGATTAGATCTATGGTAATAATCATATTAATTTCTTTTTCAGACACTTAGATCTAGCAGATTATTGTGAATAGGATTTGTAATGGACTTTGAGCTGAGCTAAATACTGATATTTTAAAAATATATGGAGTACTCTCCTCCTTGCATCTAAGTTTTGTCAGCCCTAATTCTACATGAATGGTCCTGCTCCTATATGAACTTCTCTTCTATGAAACTGAAATGCTTACACAGGTGATACACATTGTAAGGTCCTTTCTTCTACAAGGACAGATATAGACAAGCTTCATTTTTCACAGCTTAAATTTACATCATTAGAATCATCTGGACAATTTAGACAGCATAACTTTAGATAAACATATAATTCCTTGCTGGGCTGTGGCTTTACCATATACATAAATCCGTAATTCATCACAGCTTTATAAAGTTCCACTTTACTCTGAGTTGCATGTAACACTTAAAATATAAAAAGAGACAGAAAGCAAAGAAGAGAAAATCCTTCAGACTTAGGCAGATGCTTAACAGGGGCCAGTTGCATCAAAGTTGAAGTCTGGCAAAATTATAATAGGATGACAAAAGTTCCCAGAATTTCAAGTATTAGCCAATGTTAAATGGATTTTCCTGCTACCATAATGACAATTAGTAGGTAATATAGCTTATCAAAATTCAGTAAGATTTATCTTATTTTATATTGAATTTATTATTATTATTATTATTATTATTATTATTATTATTATTATTATTATTCCCCCAGTTTCACAGTTACAGAAACACATTTTTTATTAACGATAATACTTTTAATTTAATTGACTACTTTGGAGTTAGGTCAAAAGTTACGGACACTTAGGAAATAATCAGTTTGTAATTCCATATGTTTAATATTAAGATAAAGTGCCTCACACTGGTACTCTGGTAGATGTCACTTCACAGTGAATTAAAACTGCTTCAGACCTCAAGAATCAAAGAAGAATTGAAAATTATTCAGCTATATAGTCACACTCAGGGATATAATTAAAGATCTGTCAGCACTTCCATTACATAAAGCCATTTTTAAGCAGTTTATATGTTGGCCATGACATTTTGCTTAAAGTTGGAAATGGGCTGTGAATTTCCTGGCTGGAAGTGAAGTTTTCTTTCTTATGAATGTAATTGGAATCAGATTATTTTCCTGTGTTTCCTACCCATGACAAAGGGGTTAAAGAACATTGTCTGTTTTTTCACATTCCTCACAAACATCCAAAATAGCTTTGCACTTCAATTTAGCACCTTGCAGATAATTAGGCTCATTAAGGTAGAGGCAAATAAAGCTCATCCAGGGCACAGGCTAGATCACTGAGCCACTGACATGTGCTGTTTAATGTACAGCCCTGGAATGGGCTTTTCCCACCTCTCTCCCAGGGCTTTCCCAATGTTCAGAAGCCCCTCAGGGAATGCCACAGGTTAAGTTAGTTTGGATGTATCCCTGCAGTTTTGGAGGTTTGGGGGAAGGAGTTTAGTCATACCTCTGATGTAAACTATGACAAGACATTTGTTCTTAGGGCCAGAGGAAAAAAACATTTTGTTTGCCTTTTTTATGCATGGCAAATAGATAAGCCTGTTTTATTCACCAGTATTGGACATATCCTTAAAATACATTGCAGAGACACACTGTGCCAAGGTGTTTCCAGTTTGGCATGTGCTCACCACCTTGCTACATGCAAGTCTAGGACCATTTTAAGTTACCAATTTGGTTTGAGCTTAATTATAGATAATAAAAAATCAATTTCTGTGGGAGGTTCAAACCACAGAATAAAAGTGCTCGTCTATTAATATCAAAATGCATTATTATTTAGGCAGAGTTTCAAGAAAATCAAAGTCTGACATCATGACAGGATTATTTAAAGTGGGACAGTTCACAGATACACTGTTTAATTGACTGCTCTGAGCTTTGGAGGTCAAAGTCAAGACGGATATATGCACAGTCACTGCCAAGGAATCCATTGAAAGGAGAGTACTTGCTCATTCCCAAGAGAAATCACAAGATTATTGAAGAGGTTAAAAGAGCTCAGCACGTCCATCCTCCATCCAGACAAATCTTTTTCAGTGTATGAAGAATTTCCATCACTTCTCTCATCACCTTGAATTGCATCCCAAGTGGATCACAAGTTGTTCTCACGACTGAAAGATAAGGAGTACAGACTTTATTTATTTATGTGAAAGTGTCATCACAAATCAGGAAGTATGACTGAAACATTCTAATTTCATTAGAAGTCAGAGCAATTTTTTAATCACAAAACTCACAAAGAATTAAATCTTTAGTGAGAAGGTTACCATAGCCTGTTCCATCTCTACAGCTGCTTAAGAAGGTTATAAGGAATTCTCTGAGAGGAACTGTGTTGGGAAGGTCAACAAAAAATCTTCAGACATTCCAAAAGCTACCAACAGCATAAGATTTGTCAGTCCTGTAAACATATGCACAGTAATCCAACTTTCACACTTCCTACCCAGAAAAAATTATATTAATATGGTGTTACCAGTTCATCTAAGATGGAAGTAAATTATCTGCTTGCACTGAGAATGAATTTCTGCATATAAATTCAGTTTCTGATGAAGGTAGAGCCCAGAAATAAAAGTATCACTATTACTATCAGAAAAAAAAAATCCCCAAAAACCTCAAAGAAAACATACAAAACCCACCAAACTAAACAACAATGACAGCAACAAAGCAAAAAAAAAAAAAATAATAATAGAATACTCTCCTTCAACAGAAAAGAATGATGGACAATTGCTTATAATATTGGGAGCATAATAACAAAAAATAACCTAAAACAAAATTCCAAACAAACTAAAATGAAAATAATAATAATAATAAAAAAAATAAACCCCTCACATGATTAAGGATCCCTGGAAACACAGCCCTTTCCAGAGATGCTTTATACCTAAGGCTTATAACAGGTATTAGGACTTAGGAGGACTGAGTAAGAACTAGATGGATAAGAACAGGTTTTGCCTTCAAAAGGACCACATCATGCTGGACCTACCCTTACAGAGCAGTGGTGATGGCCTGGAGGAGCAAGCAGCAAGGCTCAGAAGTAAAATTCTCCATTGTGGGTTGCTTTGCCAGTGACACTAACTAGACAATCAAAGAAATATGAAGTTTTGGCTTAAGACTGTCACTTCAAGTTATTGGAAACTCCAGAGCAAGTGAATGATGAGTTCCATCTGCTGTGATTGATTTGCAGTGAGTTACAAGGAAATAGAATCTCTCAGTCTTGTGCAGACAAACCATGGGGCTTTCTTGCTGTTTTCCCAAATTCACAAAAATACTTAACGCAGAATGCAATGATCGTGTTTGACAGACATCTCAGTGGTCTGTGGAGTGGCACAACATAGGAGATTCCTGAAATGGAAGGGGAAGATTACTGTCCACATCCTTGTGAAATAACAGGTACTTCTGCAGTGAGAAGATACATCCTGTGACTCACAATGCCTCAGACTGCTGAAATCCTCTGGTGAGCAGCAGCAAGGTCATCAGAGTCCTAGGAGACTGTGGTGCCTCAGTGAAAGGTATTTTGAAAATATTAATAAATAATTAGATAAACCAGAAGGGACATTATGAAAAGTTTTTGTGAGGTGTCTTGTACAGAGCCAAAAAAAAGAAAGTAGAACATTAGACTCAAGGAACAATCGAAATGGGAAAAGACATATTTTGCCATTATTGAATTCCTCAAGATGCATTTCTGGAAGTAGAAGAAAAGTTACAAATTATATCTGAGATCTGTGACTAATCAGGCGTGAAGGGTCCATGCAAACTGGCCTTTAGAAACTTGGGAAGAAAACTGGCATCAGAGGAAGCTTAGGCATAGCATGGCTTCACCTTTACATGTCCCAGCACTCCCACAAAACTTCCCAGCTGAGAGCAGAGACCAAGTGAGGAGCAAGCTCATGGCTGATGCTCCTGGAAATAATTTCATTTCTTCCTTTACTCTAGTAAGGAGTTAGTGAAAGGCCATTCTGCACAGGGCAGCTACTTTATGTTCAAATTATTGTGCTCATTGAGGACCAGAAGAGAACAAAGAAAAATGTGCATGAAAAGTATCATAATCTTAGTTGAATTTTATAGTTAATGTTTCTGCCTAAATGCATGCATTTTGAAGAAAGGGAACATTATTGACTGCAGGAATTGCTCTTGATTTTTTCCAATCTGTCCTTTGGAAGTTTAAAGTGGTGGGGCCTGTAGAGCACAGTCTCAGCCAGTGTGTACTAAAGTCAATAGAGAGAACTTACGGACTAAGAAACATTGTTTTCTCCATTTAGTTTATAATGAGTCTAAAACTTTCATGAATTTTTGATGGATTTTTAGGCACAATATAAGGTAACTTGGGGGTCATACACTGTCCTGTACTGTGAAACCAAATATTTTAAAATGTGCAAATTTTGATTCTGAAACAAATGATTTTGAATCCTTCCTTTGGGAATATATATTTCTATTACTTCACCAGTTCTAATATTCTAAGAATATTAAACAGTATTTAAACAATTGATTTTATAACACAGTTTATAGATAATAAACTTCAGGCTCTTGGAAATATCTATCACATGAAACAGCTTAGTAAAATAAAAAGGCATGTTTTGACTCTGTCACATATTCCCCCTGTGACTCAGAGACTGGACAATGTTTTCCTTTTAAGTCTCTGTAACATTATCCCAGGTATGGTCTAATGAATACTTCCATCTTAAAGAAAATGAAACTTCAGCTTAAGATTCATGATGGTGTGTTCCAAAGTAAATGTTATATTGCATACCCTTTCTTAAAATAAAGTAGGTCAAGATACTATAAAAGTAATATCCCTTTATTATTGTTGATAGCTATTGATCATCTTCCCCAGTCCTTAGCTAGTTTAAAGCTATTTTCTTATTTTTGGACCAACTGTACGATTGGCAAGAAAAGCACACAGCTGCAAGGCCTGATGGCTTCAGCTTAAACTCTGAGTGTTCAGCTCTTCTAAATATCAGGGCAGATAGCTGAGGTCAGAGTCTGGGCTGCTGTCAGCTCCTTGCCTTCCTGGTTTGTGGTAAAGAAAATCTCAGACTGGCTGAGTGAAGAAGTCTCCCCTGGTTTTAAAGTTTGTGCAATTATTGCTAACAGGTAGTTTCCTTTTGGTTTTGTGTTGGTTTTTTGTTTTGTTTTGTTTTCAAAACACAAAGATTCAGCTGACTTTCTCCAAGGTGGAAGTGTTAAAACAGCACTTTGACTTAAGAGACTGATTTACATTTTCCCGGTTCATGTAATGATTTTCATGTAAGACATCATCCTGAGGTTATTGTTATTGCAAATAACTGGTCAGAATTACTTTGCTGGAATACCTTTCAGTGAGGGAAGATTGTTCTGTTTGTAGTGAAAATTCTTCATTTTCTTGAAAGCTTCTTTGTGAAAAAGAGATTCATGAAATAAAGTGTTTTCACTTGGAAAAAGGGAAAATTCCTTTTTTTGTTTGTTTGTTGGTTTGTTTTTTGCTGTTTTTTTTCTTGTTTTGTTTTTGTTTTTGTTTTTGGGGTTTGGGTTTTTTTTGGGGGGGGTGTTTGGGGGAGGGGGTTGGGGATTTTTTTGTTTCTTGGATTACTTCACTTGATTCAGCAGACACAAGTACAGGGAAAATAACTTTAGAAGTATAAACATGAGAAGCTCTCACAGTCTTCAAGTTTATCCAAAAGCAAAAAGCTGGAATACTTTGCTAAATAAGCCATGCAGACTTTTCAGTCAGAAAACCTAATATTTTTCAGGAAACACAAAATTTTTTGAAAAGCAGAAATTATAAATTCCAGCTGTTCTGCTCAAGTTCCAAACTTTTCTCAGCCCCTGAGCTAAGTGTTTTAGTGAGTTACCATCCAGTTTTCTGCCTCTCTAGTTCTTATTTCTAAATTCTGCTTGTGTTTAAAACACATCCTTGTGCAGATGCACAGCACTACAGGAGACACTTTGATGTGTTTATCTTCAAAGAATGCTAAGAGGGTGGATTTTTATTTGAAAAAAATCTGTAAAATTTCTTTTTCAAACCTGGCTACTTTTTGAAAACTGGATACTTCTTGTTTAGTTAAGTTAGAAAAGTTGCTCAAAAACTTGAAGGAATAACTTGGTTAACTCCAAGTATGGGATATAAGTAGAGCATTATGTACTTGAGATCCACTCTTCTATTTGTGTATTGTAAGCAACAGTATTTACCAAAATGCAGCACAATATATTAGTTCTGAATAAATAATTCCATTTTTCTTCCAAATTTGCTTTCCATGTTAAATGTATACACATAAATTCTTTGCAGCATTTTCATAAAACAGTTTTTGTATGGGATTTTAATCTATTACATAAGTGAAATTACAGATTTAGATCTACATCTGCATGTTTTCCTGAGTTAATCAGAAGAGAAAATACTTCTATTTTTTATTAATCTTAACAGTTTGAAAAGCACCCCTTTAAAGCCAGATAGCATCTTACACCATGAAACAAAGGAGGGGCTTGTTGAAGGCAAAATAATATGTTGAAAAGAGTGTTTTTGAGGCAGTCATTAAAAATAACATTGAGATTATGTTTCATCTGTCTATTAGAAAGAACTCCTCAGGCAGTAGGAGGACTTCATAATTTGATTTTCACTCTTGAACTCTAGGATCATGATCATCACCTAAAATGTCACCTTTAATATTCTTTCACTTTTTTGTTAGTGTTTGATTGTAAATAAATCTTCATATTTTTAAATATTCTTGGCCTATGTAGTAATAGGCTGAACTTGACCGACCTGTTTCTTATTGATTCATTTTTGCTGCCTATCCCACTCCTGACCATCTGATCTGCTTTATTCACTCCTGAGATTGGTCTTATTAGCACTGATTGCAGCTCTGCTGTGCATATCACTGGCCAGCACATTTGAATTAATTATGTTTTTCTGAAGAAGAAATGGGACAAGAAACTAGGCCAATTATTCACTGTTAACCAACAGAAAACATTCACACTAGTGGTCCCAAATGTTCCCTGCGCCTCTGTTTAAAATTAATCCATCAGAAAATCACAGGGAGGATGCTCAAGACCCCCCTCCAATTATTTAAAATCATGTCATTAAATCAGACAAATGCTGGCACTGCAACTCAGCAGGCGTTAATTTAACCCATATGCTTTGGGTCTGTTCCTACATCCCTTTGTCTTAGCCAGAATTTATGCAAGAGGGTTGGTTTGTTTTTTGGTTGATTTTTTTTTTCCCTATAAAATAAAATTAAATTGTATTATAAGATCACCAAATAATTTTAAGCCCAATGGGTTCTAAATAGAATCTGGATAAATAAAAAAAAAACACTTTAGTTCAGTAAAATGCATAATGGCTTCTTGGAGACTAATATCATAGAAAGGAAGATCCTAAAAGTGCCAAAAATCTGAAGACTGGAACCCAAGCATGGAAGTCCAATCACCATGGAATTATGTTATATAATGAAAAAAGGCAAGATATATTCCTACAGATACATGACATTATTCTGGAAATACCCTAGTAAGAATATAATATGTGTGCCTCCATCTCAGCCTCACAATCCCCTTACTTGCTTTTCTGCACTTCTTTTCTTCCTTTTTTCCTTATTATGTTTCCTTATTATATTTCTTCCTTCATTTTTTCATGCTTTGTCACTTTTTTAATATCTTCACATATTTCCCTTCTGTTTTATCTCTCAGATTATTTCTCATTCTTTGCCATGTTTAGTATACCTTCCTTTAAAATCTGCGTGTGAAAGAAAGGGACAAAAAAAAAGTTAAACATCATTTGGATTTGTCTAAAATTATATTTTCCTAATGCACCACAGATAGCCTGTCCATCTGCTTTTCATATTGTGCTCATTACAAAAGAAATGGTCATTAAATTATCATATTTATTCGTACATGACTTATAAGGGAAACCGATTTTTGGCATTTGAACAGTCATAATAATGGTTAAAAAGCACTAAAATTCTGTATTTACTACAACACCAGTTGGGAGAATAAGAAGATATGAGTTTTTCCAGTGTAGTCAGGGTAGTGACACCACTCTGTTGGTCATTCACTATGTGGTTAAATACATTTTAGTGCAATAATTCCAAAAGATTAGGAAGGAAGCACTTACCTGCATTAAAAAAAAAAACTAACAAACAAAAAAAAAACCCAAAAAACAAAAACTCAATATTTATTGCTTTGATTCATGCTGTGATTGTGCCAAAATATTATATAAGAACTTTATATATGTATTTTTTATTTATTTTTTTGTGTCTGTCACAGTAACTTACCATCTGGAAATGCTAAAAGTACATAAAAGAAATAGGATTTATATGCAGAAACAATACCTCCTTCAATCTTTCTTCAATCTGGGCTAGGCCTTTGCATACAAGTTGCCCTTTTTAACTGTCTATTTGCTTTTTGTTTTTGTAATTGGTCATCACCATGAAACTATTATATTCATGAAACCTTGAACACTTCTGTGTATAAAAGAATGCTCTAATTGATTAAAGAATAGGCCTCTTTACAGGAAACTCAAGAGATGCATGCAGTTCAGACTTAAATACTTTCTTTTATTTTTGTAAGCACATTGGGAATTCCAAAGAGCTTTTATTCAAGACAAATCAAAATGCAATTTTGCCAAAGGAACTTCATTTCTTGATGCCTTGTCCTATGCAATTTTCTATGAATTTGACATTCTTATCAGTGTCATACCAGTGAAAATGACCATGAACTTGATAAAAGCTGCTGATGTTTAAATCCAGAGCCTTAATGATCCAAGGGAGAAGTTCTCTCAGGCACAGACTTTGGAATCTCATCTTAGCATAGCCAGTCCTTTGTCTGAAAGAGTTCTGAAGCTCTTGCAGCCTATTTACCAGCAGATTTCTTGAATCCTTAACTGGCAAAATCTTCCCCTGCTGCTTTTTCAAAGCTTGAGGTGATCATTAATCTCCTCTTGCTCTGACCAGTCATGCCTGTACTGGCTGACATACAGGCACAAAAGGCAATGACAGAGGAGACTGCACTTAAATGAAGTCATTGATCTGCATTTACAGTCATTTCCATAGGAAATTCTCAAAGGTGAATTGGCTGAACCAACAGCATAAAAAGCTGAGGAAACTTTTCAGAAGTGGCAGGGAGAGCAGAGGAAACAGTTCATAGGAGTGGAGGCTTGGAGGCTAAAAGGGCACGGACTGTGTAAGTGACAAATTGCTGATGGATAGATGGATGTATTTGCAGAGTCCCCAGGAAACATTAGACAGATCAGAGAACACCTTTAACTGGAGATCTGCAGGAATGTTTGTTTAATGGTCTTTTCTTTATTTCCTCCACTGTGACTCACAGACGAACAGGGTGCTGGGTGTGATCTTTCCAGGGTATTTGCTCTACAAGACGTGTTCCTGCTCAGTTTTTCTGCTCGATTATCAAAGCGTGGTATGACTAAGAGACCTGTGCAGTCAGGAATCTGTGCACACAGACCAGCACTGAAATTGTCCATAAACTAGTCCTGCTGTGATAACTTGAAAGTTACAGATTGCTTTCAAGAGAGGAATCTAGAAAAGCAAACACTCCAGGTCTCACAGGTTTAGGACAACTCTAAACTGCTATCAGATGCCCATTTTGTTTCACAAACTAAGGGAACATGTGTGCCTAAAGAATTCCCCTGCATAGCTGGTTTCCCTGGGCAGAAATAAAAACTAAAAACAGCACTGAACATTTTAGTTGTGTTAGTTAAATCATGACTGAAATGTGCACATCTACCAGGGTAATTAAAGTTGAACCCAGAAGAACCCATACAAGCCAGAATAGCAAAGCCATATGATAATTTGTCCAGGTTTTCTGAAAATATTTACATTTTCCACCTCTCTTTTCCGCCCTCTCCTCGGAGCAGCTGTAAACCATTCTTTCATTCCCTTCCTGTCCCTAGTGAGATCCACAAGGTAAAACATCCCCAGTTTTGCCTCAGGGGACACATGGCAAGACACACTTGTGTGACATGCATATGCTGGCATGCATCCCTCCATGAAGATTAGTATATTTTATCTAGTCAAAAATATCTCCCTTTACAGCTAATGAAATGAATTAGGCACTTTGAGATTCATGTAATAAATAGGTTTTACACCTTACAGTTGTCTATTACACTCCACTGGATATAAATAAGTGTTCTTCAGCTCAAAGCTAAATACCTTATTATCATAAATTCAGTTAAACATTTCCCAGCATGAGTTTTCTTCTCCATGTCTGCGTTCATTCCCCATGATATTTTGGTTTATTTTGTATTTGCCACAGTGAGGAGCTTCTGATGGACAATAAATAATCATTCTAGTACTTCAGGTTTTTGACAGAGTCCTATTAGAGGTGGTGTTAAATGTCTTGTGGCTCAGTTTGAATCCCAATGAAATCAATTGAAAGTCTCCCAAGTATGTGCACTGGAATTGTATTTTAAATTTGGTATTCCAAGCTGTGATTTTTCACAAAAATCTCCGATCAATTTCAGTTTTAAGGAGTTCGCAATGAAAATGCATTTTAGTGTTTAGTTTTGGACGGAGAACATGCTTCTATAAATATCAAATTCTCTTACTTGTTAACAGCTTAGCTGCAAAGTAAATTTCATATATAAGAGGAAGCTGTGGAAATTGTAGGAGTAAATTATTTCTGAAGACTTGCTACTCCTATTGTCTAATCCTCTTCCCCTCTCCACAGTACTTTTATTGCTCAACATACCTTAAATCAAAATAAATCTTTAAAATCAATAGAAAGTGATAGGAAAAGTTTAACAACGAGACCATCTTTTTGGAATAAACTTTGTTTACAAATCATTTTGTAGTCTTACTTTATGGTCAGTTTCATAACTCAAAGCTGGTTCAGAGGTTTTATAAATCATTTGCTATCTGGATCCACTAAAAAGAATGTAGTTGTTTTAGCTAAAGAATGCAGCAGAGAAAAACAAAATAGTTAAATGAGCAACATGATTTTTTTCTTATTCCTTTTGAAAAAATACTTTTAAAATAACATACTGTGAGCTAATATTAATCATATGAGGAGAGATCACATAAACAAAGTCTATCTAGTGATCTAGTTCCAAACTTCAGAAAGACTGTGAATCCTGTTAAATTTTCATTTTTATACATCCAACCCATTTTTATAATGTAACATTTATTTTTGATAATTCTCAGAACTATAAATCAGTTTATTTTACAGCCCTGTAGTCCTAGGATACAGCAGAAAATCTGTTTCCTATTTGTATACTCTACTGTTTGGAATTACATGCTAGCTGAAGAAAATCTGCCCTTATACAAATGTGATAACACAAAATATATGAAAGTATCCTTGCTCAGGTCTGAATAGTCAGGCTCAGTTGGGCAGATCTGGTGTGTTACATTACTTGAACTATATAATGATAAATAAAGTCCTTGGCTCGCAAGAAGAGGAATGTTATTACAAAATACAAGGGCCATATACTTCATTCTGTTCCTGTTTTGTGCCTGTAATTCATTGTAAGACACAAAAGCTGAGGATCAAATGTTACAAATTTAACATAAATTTATGTCACCTTAGTTCCCAGTGAGTTCCCACACCAGGCACAATTTGTCTTAGGGTGTAAATTCCTTTCTTTGGTTCAGACCGAAATTCTATTGTGCACCTAAGTTACTGTTTTCCAAAGGGAATTCCTATGCATTCATCAAGGATTTCTGATATAAAAAAAATAAAAAAAATTAATCAAAAAATTCTTAGCATCCTATAGTTGAATCCGAAGGAGCTTGCTGCTGTTTAAATACATTACATAAACACATAGTAAATCTACTTTTTGCATCAGTACAAAACCACCTCCAAATAACAACGGGCCCAAATTTTAAAGAGATATATTTTTATATTTTAAATATATATGTAATTTAGAAGAAAATGTGTGCAATTCATGCAGACTTCAACAGAACTAGGTATTTAGAGCTTTATATACAATCAACATGCTTCTGCAGTTGCTGAGCTCCTGCACAAACACATGTGATCTTTTACATGCTGAAAATTTAGGCCCATGGACAAGAAAGATGCCAGATAACATCAACAGTGTCTTAGA
Organism: Sylvia atricapilla; assembly: GCF_009819655.1. Classification (NCBI taxonomy): domain Eukaryota; kingdom Metazoa; phylum Chordata; class Aves; order Passeriformes; family Sylviidae; genus Sylvia; species Sylvia atricapilla. Next base: position 13,652,455 of record NC_089144.1, read on the forward strand.
TATTTGGTCAAGTTAATGTAGAGAAGACAAATGCTTGAAAGCAGTGACACATGCAAGAGAATGTAAGTCTCTTCATTTTACAGTCTCTTTGCCCTCGGGAGTTCATAGGAAAAAATCCAACCAATAATCCAATCCAATAATAAATTCCTGGTTACTTGAGATTTCTTTCAATAACATTTCAAGAACATATCTTTAGACTTAGACATATCAACCATCCTCCTGCTGTGAGCCAAAGCAATTTCACAAGAGCACTGAGAGCTTTGCAACTCAGCCCTGATGGACAAGGTCAAAGGAAGAAAGATGGGAACACATAACAACAAAAAGAAAACTCTCCTGGGTCAGGGTTATTTTCCTGTTTTGATGTTAGGAGAACACTAATACCAGCTAGGAATGCTAGCAGAGTTTTCCAGGTGTACAGAGACTGCTGTAGGACAATTCATGTGTCTACTGAAGTCCAAGACTTGCAATCAAACAGAAATTTTTGCAATTGCAGCATCTTTCTAGAAAAGAAAATGTAAGTGAAAAATGTTTATTTTTCAGAAGAATAGTTAAAATAATTGACATTTTAATTCATCTAATTACGTATATAATTAGCCAAGAATGTATTTTCAAAGCACTCTTTATCTCTTGAAACATATGTGTGTAATTGTGTTCCATGCTAAATGAATGCCCTAATACTTACATTTAAATTACATTCCTCTTCAATAATCCATCTGCTCCAGCAAGGCTTCTGTCAATAGATCTCAAGTTCAGTTTGACAGATCAAAAAAGCCACATCATCTTTCCAGGGACACCCTCCTCACTCTTTTCCTCAAGGACTTAGAAGGACTTAGTTTATCTTTGGTTTTCCCCAGCAAAAATGGTGGGAGAAGGTCATTCCTAGGCCATTCCTAGGCTACATAAGGTGCCACACATCCAGAAGTCCCTTTTAGAGAAGGTTCATATCACATCATTTAGCAATTTTCCCGGGAATTTTCAATGAGAATTCATAAAATAAAGGTGCACCTCTATTGATTACGTAAGACTTTTTTTTTCAGCAGGTTTCATGATTTATTTCAAGAATTTCTTCATGATATGGATCTCTTGCAAGAAGTGTACAGACAGCTACTGAAATAGTACACATTTCAGAAATTAACACTGATGTGTTTAGGCCATAAAAAAAAATAGGACAAATCATTTGGACGGAATAAAGTTTTCTCAATTTTTCAAAATGTCTGGTTTTATTTACATTTGAGTAAGCATGACATTAAATTGTCAGCACTGACTAAATATAGTTTTTAGACAAAAGATAACCATAGTTTATTTCAATGAAATTGACTTTTTTATTAAAGGCATTGAATTTAATTAACTTCAAGCAGAAAAATTAATAATCACTCATGCATAGCTACATATTGTTTTCTGACAAAGGCCATATGTTTTTTAAAATTTATCAAGAGCCACTTAAGAGTCTGAGGTCAAAAGCTGGTGTTGTCCTAATTTGTATTCATTCCTGAAGTACATCCTTTCACTGGAATTATTTCACCATAATGTCTCTCAGAACACAAAATCAAGGACAATAAAAGAAAGAGAAGCTAGAATGGACTTTTCAGTTGTCCTCTGTATGTTAGAAAATGGTTCTTTGCATAACTTTTTCTGGTTAGATAAAAGTGAATTCATTCTGAAGGCTCATCCTATTCCTATTTTTTTCACAATCATCTTTTAGATAAAAATGTAGAAAATTTTCTGTAGAAATTTTCCTACTGACTACCATGCTAAACTACTTTGTCATAGTTTTTTTCCTGTGATTTGCCATCTTTTTTTTCTTTTCCTAGCCTTTACTTTACAGCTGAGATTGTTTTTTTGCCCTTGGACACCTGGCATCCTATTATTCTGGTCCACTGGGTCAAATGTTACTTAATATAAGGTGTTCATTCATTTTACACCATTAAATTAACCTCTGCCTGCATAGCTAGGCACCCTGCACTCCCAGCAGTGAAAGGGTTAGCTGAAAGTGCACATGAAAAATATCACATTTACCAAATGTCAAAGAGAATGCGAATTGTGCAAATAAAACAGAGAGCGCCTATAGGAAGGGTTTGCATAGCATACTTGTTTTTTGCACCCTTGAAATACTCCCCAAGCCAAATCTACATTGGCTGCTACAGAAGGTTGGCTTAATACCTAAAGAGAGAGTCCAGGGCACTTGTTCAAACATATCCAGTACCCCTGGCTCTCAGCACAGCCTGCGGGAGGGGGAGCCAGCCCGTGTTTTGAAAAGCAGCTGTGAAGTGAGGGGTTATGCAAAAGGCATGTGCTCTGACTCTCCTCTTGGCAGGGGTGATTTCCAGATCCTCAGTTCCTTTTGCACTCCACCTAAACAGATTCAAGCTACTGCAAATTTATGTGACTAGACCAAATTTTTCTCAAGGCTCTGGCTGAACAGCGATGATGAGAGTAGGCATAGTAACGTTAGCTTTCATTGTTTTCTTTGCTTTATAGCGTGCTATAGGATCTGCTCTTTGCTTGCCATATCCACTACTGATTGTCACTGCAACTTTATAACGTAGGCAGCACAGGGTTTATAAATAGGCTATATTTAATACATTTTATCATCCTTGTACAGACACTTTTAATTTTGTTGCATTTTTTTCCTACCAAATGTACTTTGAAGTTCAATGCTAAATTGCCTGCTTACATCGAAAAGCTTGGTTTACAATCACATTATTCAGAAATATCATTAGTTTGTAGAAGACATATTTGAATCCTCTCTCAATTTTAGAGGCATAGGATTGACTTTGGGCTTTCCAACACGGATGAATAGGCTAAAGAAGTGTGGCTGGATATTTTGGGATGTCTTTGTTTGCCTGTTCATTTCATGTTTTCTTATATTTTAAGAAAGGAAATGAGCTAGATCTCATTGAAGCCCATCGCTGATTGCTACAATATTTCAAATATCTATAAAAGACAACCTATCATTATTTATTCATTACTTATTTTAAAAATAAAATAGTAATATTGGTTTAGAATACCTTACGGAAAAAATGCATTTGAGAATGTTGTTTGTACAGAGAAGATGTTAAATACAGAAATCCAAGAATAGGTTTTTAGCAGTAGTCTGCTTAAAACCAAACAGAACTGCTGAGACTGAAAATAAAATGTATCAATAATGTTTATATGGAAAGAAAAATTTCAAGAATTGATAATGAATATAGCAGGTCCTTGTGTTGCACAACCCAGCTTGACAACTAAGGCTCTTTCACACTGGAGAAATTTCCAGGTAGTCTATAGTCAGAGTTGCTGTTTTATATCATTTCCAGGCTCAAAGCTGAGTATTCATCAAAGCTCCTAGTTAAGGGAGTGTTTTGTGGTGGGAACAGCCAGGGGCTATCATCCATTAATATGTTTTTTGAAATATTTGTGAGTATAATCCCCAAACATATTCACATTATTACTGCCAATGTCCTCTTTGGTGAAATCTGTGTGAGCCTCGGTAGCAGTCAAGTACAAAAACAGGTGAGCAGATGAAAACAGTAGTATGAATTCTCCCTTCAGTACCAAAATTTATTTTGTTACCCAAGTCCTTAACTAAAATTTATTTTATTAAAGCAGTAAATAATCCTCAGAACTGAAGAAATCCACATTTAAAACTGAGAAAGTGCTGAAAAATAGTAATTTCATCCTTGATCCAAAATCATGATAATATTGAGCCAAAGGTTTAGGATTGCATATCTAAAAACTAAAGTGCTATAGAATCTGGGATAAAAATCTCATTTATTTTTAAGATACAAAAACACTGTAATAAAATAAGATCTGAGCTGGCAGAAGATTTCCAGACTCAACTGAACATGTGAGAAGTGACGTAAGAAGCGTGAATAACTGGATTGAAAACATATAAGACAAAGAGCAGCTTATAACACTGTTTCAGAAACAGTGGAAGACATCTGGGTTTCAAAAAATCATGATGAAGAAAGGAGATAAATTTAAAATTTGATCAGAGGAGATGATATTTCAGCAACTTTCCAGGGTGGTTCCTCAGCCAGGGCTCCTCCTCATATTGTTCTAATTCTGCTGATTTTAAGCAACAATAAACACCTGCCAAAATCAACCTGAAATCTATTTTGGATACAAAATATAAGGTTCCCAATAGAGTTAAAAGAACAAACCCAAAAATATGCTTTTAAAATTTCAAGAACCATGATATTTTGGATTCTATCCATATGAAATGCTGGTCTTTTTCAAATATGTGGGAGCATTTACTGGTATTAAAAAGCTCTGGGAATTGTCACTGTCACGAAGGAGATTAGTGTCTTGTGCTCTCCTTATGGTATTTTCAACTTCTGAACCAGGCTGTGACTAAATTTCTGTAATGAAAAACGTTTGCAGTACTAATGCTGACCTCATTTGTCTCTTAAATGCTAAATGAACTTTAACCTTATGAATCTAAAAATTTTTCTGTAGAAACAAAAAATCTGATCATTTATATGTAGGAATGGAAAATATTGGACTTACTAGCATCCAAGTAAAACACTGTGGAAGAGAAAATGAACAGGTGATAATACTATTTTCGTCTCTCTCTCTCTCTCTCTCTCCTTTCCTTTTAATCTTGTTAGATGCCTTCCAGCTTATTTATTTGCAGCTACATTCACAGAATACAAAGGAACAGTCTCCCTCAAGCTTTATTTACTTAAGTTTTCTAACTAGATAACTGTGAACTTCATCAGGTAGGATGAGGTGGTGTTGGACCTTAAAAAAAATCTCTATTCTACAAATTTTCACTTCTTAGTCACCATTATCTAAATCTATAGCTCAGAATTCAAGACACTGAGGAAGGAATAATAAATTCCTTAGAAGAATAAATTCATTCTAAGTGACATGAGTGGGCACAATGGGTGCAAACAGAAATGTAAGATGTTTTGCCTAAACTTCAGCAACCATTTTTTTTTGCTGGGTGGATGTCTGGACACTGGCAGAGGTTGCCCAGGGCAGTTTTGGAATCTTCCTTCTTATATATTCAAAAGTATATAGAAGGATATTCAAAAACTCCTGGGCCTGGCCCTGGGCAACCACTGTTAAAGGTTCTGCTTGAAGAGGGAGGTTGGAAGAGACCTCTGAAGGCCGGTTTCTCCAAACTCAACCATCCTGTGATTCTCTGTCATTCTGTGGATACTGTGTTTTGCTTTTGGTTTTCCGCTCTTACCACAAATTTCCACTTGCTCTGTGTTTCCATAGTACTTCAAAGAGTGGATAATTAATTGCATACAGAAATTTTCTTTCAGACATAACGCAAACTGAAGAGTTAAATTACTCCCTTCATCATTTATCTGTCACCATTTTCAATATCATCAACTGTACTGAAAAGCCGTTAGATTGACTGTAAAAACTGGATAATTCTCATTAATATCTATTTTGGCTGTAAACCAAAACTAAAACCTGTTTTAGTTTGGCTTGTTTTTCAAATTGTTCATAGGTAGTACAATAAAATATGAGCAGTGCAGAAACATTTGTGTCTGTCTCTAGTTTCAAATTCCTCTAGAGTTATGTTTTGAAAAATGTTTCAGAAGTACAGTCCAAGAGGAAAGTATTTTTCAATATTCTGGTGCTTATTTTAACCTTTTGCGTTGGAAATCCTTTCAAAGTTGACCTGGACAGATTTTTACAACTGGCCAAGGCCTAATTCTAAGGTTTTTCTGCCTGTTTTCGACATGACAACTTTAATTATGACCTTAGTCACTGGTGAATTTTAATTAATGATAGTCAATCTCACTGTATTTATAATTTTGCAAAAAAAAAAAAAAAAAAAAGTTTTAATTTTATTTCAATCCAAACTTACCCTTATCTAAACCTTAAAAAGAGAGAACAAATGGCTTCTTTTCTATTCAATTTAGTTTTAACTGATTTTCATTTATCAAATTCTGTCCTGAACTGTATCCATGATAATAATTAAAATAAGGAGTTATTGATATGGTTTTCCATTTACACATGGACTATTCTAAAAATAAACGACATAAAACCATAAACAATCTGAAACTACTTTAAAATAAATAAATAATCCAGAAGGAAAATTTATCTCAGTTTCTGAGTGATTTCTTCCAATTCTGATGTCAGTGGACGAGGATGTGCTTCATTACAATGAGCACTAATTGACAACATTTTCCAACCATTCTCAAAGACAAGTCAAAATCTGACTGCTCATGGAGTCAGAAGTTTTTCCCGTGCAGGGAAAAGGTCCCCCTGGCTTAGGTTTGAGATGTGGTGGCAGAAAGTGAGTGGGATATTTTAACATTTTGATTGTGTGTTAATGAGTTATAGCCAATGCAGAACTGGCCCTGAGTCAAAGCAAATGACCAGGTTTTCACTTCTGTTCCTTTGCTCATCTGCAGCAGCACACTCCTGGCCAGTGTTTGTATGCCACAGGTAACCCAGCTGTATTTGCTCCTAAATTTTATTATAATATTGTCCTGTGACTGACTTACAGGATGACAAGATGCTTGCCTAGGAACACTCTCAGGGCCCTGTCCTAAGAGAGTCCCTTGAGCATTTCTTGAAAGGATGTGATATATGTCTCTGACAAAAGGCAGGCAGGGTGACAAAAGGCAGGCAGGGTTCTTTTCTCTCAGAAAACCCTTGTCATTCATATTTCACCAATTACAGAGAAAAGGGTTTGGGAGAAAAAGCATCACCAGTCACATGCTCCTTCAATAAATTGAAATAAATCAGTTATATCTGGGGCTTGCAGCACACTGGAAAATATTTATTGTCAATTGTTTTCTTTACCCATGAAAGAATAAATCTTTCAAATCTTTAGTTCATGTATTTTTAATCCAGTTTCAGAAGTGAATGTGTCGTCATTTGTAATAACACTAGCACCAGAAAAAAAAAGCATAGATAAACATGCTTATGCGATTTGTGTGCTTTCCTCAAGATACAAAACATGATTTTCCTTCCAAATAGTATTTTCAAGGTTTTCTCATGCATGCCTGATATTTTGACAGTTTATGTTTACAAATGCAACTTCTATGGAGTATAATTAAACAGAATAAGTCATAAAAACACTGTATTAATGAAAGGAAGACTTTTGGGGCACAAGTGGAAGGTAAGCTTTCCCTTTTTTCTCACTGAAAGAGTTACATGCTGTTATTTTGATTGAAGCATTAATGACATATTGTAGCATGGGTTATTCTGGATCAGTTTTTAGTTATAAGTGTCACATCAACCTATATTGGAACCCCATGTTTTAAGAAAGTGAAAATTCATTAATTGAAACGTTTGTAGAACCAGAGTTCATTAAAGGGACTTTTGTCTACTTCTGCCAACAGTTCTATTTCAATATATATAAAAAGTTTCCTTTATTGAAGTACATTGTGGTGGAACAGGAACATGTTCTATTTGATCATGCTTCTGGAATGTCTTCTGTAAAAGAAACTATTTTGGAAGCTACATCCATGGAATGAACACTGATTTCAAGTCTATCTCTGTCCAATGAAATGCTAATCAGAAATGTGCTTAAATGATTGAGTTGAAAGAAAATTGGGAACTCATTTAAGCCAGTGATAAATTCTTGCAGGTTTCCAGCAGCTTGGTAAGATTTTTTTACTGCCAACAACAATAGGATCATAAGCTTGGCTTACTTCTGTGGCAACTGGTTTGACCTCACCAAGACTCAATAAGTTTGTGATAAATACAAGTTCAGCTGTAACCTTAGAAGACAAGATAAACAAAGAGATTGCAGCGATTGAGCACCTTTCTAAAGTCAGAGAAAATTAATGATATCTTTGCAAAATAACAAGTGAACTGGTCTTCACTGTCACAAGTTCTTCCCTACAGCATTACTTGAGTCGCTTTGCTGAACATCTCATTTAGACACAGACTTCCAAAGCAGAGCAAACAGCTGCATCAGTTTGAGATATCAACCCCTCATCTTTCTGCTAGCCTTTTTCTGACAGAAGTTATGCAGTGAGATTGGGGTAATAGAAGTGAATATTCTTAAGCTTCAGAAGAGAGTGATTGGTGCAATTCTACCCCTTCTAGTCTCAGAGGTGCTTTGTCACCTCTTTTCAGATTATCCAGCAAAATGATAAGGGAAAAACTACCTCCAGCCACCACAGCTAGACTTACCAAAGTTTTTGGTCCTGTTCTTCTTACTGACTCTTCTAAATCGCCTTATTGTAAATCCCTTTTAAATGTTCCACTTTTTCTGTAGTTTCTGTAGACATCAGTCCTGATTGCAATTTTCACCAAAAATTTCCGATTTTGATAGGACAGCACATGAGAAATTATATTTCCAATTTGATTTACGCAGAGCTGTTTTGTCTGCTATTGCAGTCAGAAAATTAACAAAGACTCAGTATACCAGCTGAGTAAACTTCTTTCCTAGCAAACTCATTAGGCACTTTATGACAAGGGACAAAGTTCTGATGTTCATGTCCTCTATTTTTTCCTCTTATTCAGCTAAATAAGTTAAATTCCAAAAGTGAGTGACTACATAGCCCCTTTCAGTAAAAGAAGACACACACCAGGAATTTGCAGCAGAAAGAGAACAAATTGAATCCAGTGTGCTGATGTCTCCAAAACAAGGGGTTTTTATTCATTCTCAGAATATCTACACTTGGACAAAATGAAATACATTGGGCCAGGTCCTTAGCAGTGTTTCAAGGAAACAAAACAACTTGGGCCAGCTCAACATGTACTATTTCTTTTGGATGTTTTTAAGCATAATTTACATTTTTGTTCAGACAGATAGAAATTTTCTGCCTTCAAAGTGCAGCTAAATGATCCTATTATTATCAGGAGAACAGGAAAAAAAAGTTTCAAAACTATATTCAAACCTTTTCCTGCATGAGGTGCTCAGAACAACTCAATGAGAACTTATATTTTCTCCAGCTTCCTTTATATGAAATTGCTTAGAAACAGAACACACTTGAAACAAACACTTCAGTAAGCTCCTTGAAATTACCCAAAGCCAGACTTCTTTGCTAAGGAGCTGCAAACACTTAGGTCATATTACAGTTGATAGCAGTTTGTTTTGTTTGTCTGCCATAGCTGCAGATGACAAAGATCCAAAAGCCATCGACTTGAATAGGCTTTGGATTGACTGTGGGGAAAGGATTTCCACTGTAGATAGGAATGCTTGAAACATAATCATTTAAGGCTCCAGTTTCAGAAGAAAAAAATCCTCTGTCTTTCCCTCTCTCTTGCCCATGTACACGTTTCCTTAGGATCAAGTTCTCTCTCCTTTGTTCATATTAGATAACCATAAAACCCCCAAAGCCATCCAAAGAACAAGGTGAAATATAGTGTGAATAAAGCTTTAAATACTTGCCTAGAGGTGGGAATTTTCCCTTCAGGCCGTGTTTAAAAGCTATCAGGCATGCTCTCAAACGAGGTCAGCAGATTACTGCTCGTTTTTACGTACAACATTGTCATCAAAAAACTCACTTGTATTAATATCACATTAGTGATTGCAGTCAGTTATTCCATGGCCAGAGAGTGCCAGGGCTGGTGTTGCACTTTCTTCGTCTGAGAGAAACAACTTAGCCCCAGGCTGGCTGTGCTTTTCCAGACTATAACTCACAGGTGCAGAGTGACTGGTCCAGACAGCACTCACCAACACATGCATGTCTCAGACTTCCTTGGAACAGCTGAAAACAGGATTAATTCAGTTACCAAGAAAAGAGGACCAAGGTATAGCGGCCAAGTAACTTGCTGCTATCATTTATTTTAAACTTTCAAAAGAAAAGAAATAATTTAGGAGGGCCAGGGGTGCATGAGAGAAGGAGAGTGATGGGGAGGGAGAGAGGAAAAAGGAGAAAGGAAAGGGAGCTCTGACTCAGTCAGTGAATCACTTTTTTTTTTTCTTTTCCCTCTGACAAAAGTTCAGACTTATCATGAACAACTCAAGATATTCTGAGCTGATAACCAAAGTATACCAAGGGGACAAAAAGTAATATTTAGTTGAATCTTTTTTTTTTTCTCTGATTATGCAAACAAGCGATAGTCATGGGTTTCATTAAATCCACAAATTTCTGTATTAACCAGACAAATAATGTACCAAGATGTACATAAATTAACCGTGGAATGCAGAAATACAAGGAAGACAGATATTTTTTGTAAACAAAAATATGAAATTTTAGGCTGAACATAAATTCTGTAATGTACAGGGTTACCTTACGTTACACAGAAATTGAAGAAACATGAAGTAAATTAAGTCCTTGCAAGATGACTTGGTGCAGCCAGCAGGACTTGCTGGGGATTCTGCACACATAGGTGCCCTTCCTGGCTCTGTCACTTGCTTGTTGTGTTAATAAGGACTACCCACTTCTATTCCTGCCAGCCTACCAATTCCCTTTACAACTGATGGCATTGTACAGGATAGGTTTCACCCAATACTTTTAAACACCCATACCCTAAGAATCAGTAGGTGAAATGGATGCTCTGGGTCTGTCCAAAAGCAGTAGAATTTAAACATAGGGCAGGTGTCAGGTTTCCCTGCAGGGGCACTGAGACAGGCCTGTGAAACTCAGCAGGGAAATATGGCATCTGCAAATGAAATGTGGCATCTGCAGCATTTGAAGACTGAAAATCAAAATATCAAGCTTGCAGCAATTGTCAGAAAAAAAGCATTATAATTTTACTTTACAGAGCTAAAATCATGTCTGCATATCTTAGCTAGGAACTCAACTTGGCATCAAACTAATTTTTTCAAGTCTGAACTTAATTCACTCATCAACTAATGATAATTATTCCCTCATTAGGTCCTGCTACCAATTTAAACAGGGTTTAAAGTAACTAAGGTCAAAATTTCAGAGTTTACATAGAGCAGTTCATAGACATTTTCCATCATTTTAGATAGCTAATATTAATTTTTTTTCAGTAATCTTCATAAAAACTTCTTCTGAAATATAATTTCCCACAAGCCTTCTTCTTAATTTTTAAACATCTATAACAATATATGTCACAAGTCTACTCTTGTTCTTATCACTTCTCTCAGTAAAATAAAGAGAATGGATTGAGATAACTTTAAATAACTTTTGTTCTAATTCTAGACATTATTTTGTGAAATAGCACACTGCTTGAACGTAAGGCTCCTAATTAAAAAACAGTGTTCTACTGTACCCTGGTGATACTTATATTACAAAGACACGTGATTTCAGTACTATGGACTACATTTAAATTAAACATCTGCCTAGTATTTGTTACAACATCAATGTAAAAAAACAATTAGAGCATCAAATTATCATGTTACAAAGCTGTAAGATTCATCCTGTCTTTGGGGATTTTGAGATATTAGACTGATGCAATACTTGTTCTTGGCCAAGTAAACTCTGTGCTCTTTCCTTTGTTTCATTATGTATAAATATGTACATGCATTGTTTATAGATTGTGTCTACTAAGCAAGGCCAGGTCTGATTCACAGCTGTGAAATTAATCATGTTCTACGTACAGGGGATTTCAGGGAAAATTGTTTTATATCAGTTCTCTGACTCTTCACAGTGTTTCTTTTCTTGTGTGGTAAATTTTTTAAGGCCAGGCAGTACAACTGGTAAATTAAATCTACAATTATATAACAGACTCAAAGAAAAGAAGATTAAAAAGTAAAAGGGAAAAAAAAAAGCACAGTAACTTAAAACATATTGAAACATAAACATACAGCATTCACAGCATAAATCAACAGCTTAATGTATTAACTACTTGGCATAAGAAAGACATTTACCCTTTTAACTATTTCCTCAGCAATTTCCTTCTATGATGCAAATAGCAGTGTACAACAATGTAAAGTTGGCAGTCTTGCCAGACATATGACATGAAACACGTGACAGGAGCTTCAGTGGAAAAAGATCAGTGAGTAACTCTCAAAGTGGGAATCTAGATTTATTTGTGAACAGCTTCCATGCATCATAACATCAGAAAATGCTTTTTACTTGTTCATAGCCTGAGCTGAAATTTTTAGAGTTGTATTATTGCTGTTTTTCTGCAATTACTTTGACCATGAGTGAGCATAAATCAAAGGGATTAAAATTTGTCTTTCTTCTGCAATCAGTGAAATAAAAGCTCAGGGATCTGAACATTAAAAAAAAAAATCTGTAAAACAATATCTCTATCATCTCTATCTTTCAAATGTGGAATAAGTACTACTTCCAGATATGTCATGTGGCATTGCTGAGAAGGAAATCAACAATCAGCATGAAGAGCTATTCAAGGGGATTTACTGCCAGCACCTCATAGCACCATAGAAAATGCAATGCCATTGGACCTGTGGGACTGACATTCCCCTGGAAAAAAGGCTACGGGCTGAGCAGGGTCCCCATTGAACTGGAAATGACACTAGGCAAGAAAACCAAGTCCTGAACATCAGTTCTTGATTTTTGCCAAAGAGCCATTGAAAGACCTTTCCAGAGACTTCTCCAGATGTAGAAGTGGTGGATTGCAGAGCTTCTGGCAATATGTGCAAAATATGTGAAATATGTGCTTTCCTCACTCTTTTTTTTTTTTTTTTTTTTTTTTTTTTTTTTTTTTTTCCCCCACCTTTCTACTGAAGAAACGCTTCTTCAGAAGTCCTATGGAACAGACAGTAATATTTGAAAGGGAGAAAATTGTTCCACCAACAACTATGCTTAAGAAAGATAAACAAGCAAACAAACAAACAGCAACCCAAAAAACCCACTTTGCACCTATGCCTTGAAAAGAGTTTCAAGAACTAAACTATAGTTTCATAGACTTTCTTGACTGCAGCCTTGGGGCGTGTACCAAAACACTCTTGTGAAAGAATCTCAAAGAAAACTGCTGCTTTGACATCTGTCAACTCCTGTGGTGCTGCTGAGCTGGTTTTCAGAGCCTGTCTCCATCGGCGTACACAGGGTACAGAGCAGAGATCTAACCCCCACACTCACGGCACCCGAGTTTTAGGCACTGCAGTGCTAAGCTGAACCAGCCCCTAAGACCTACCTGAAATCCAAGGACACCAAAGAGAAAAAGAAAGATGACTTATTGAACACTGCATTCAGAAACTCTAAATATTTTTATTAGCCACATTTTTTGTGTTAGTTCTCTTTTTTAACACTTTTTTTTTTTTTTACAGGAAGATCTAGGTTCCTAGTTGCAAACTACAATGGAAAATATCTTAAGAAGAAGAGTAAATCATGAACTTTAATGAAATTTTTATAACTCATTGTTCTTCCTGAAGGCATAGGCCCACATAGAGAACAAGACATCGTTAAAATTAATATTTTTCCATTCCATTATCCATAATAGTTTCAGGATTTTACTGGTTCAGACTTTTGAATCCAATTTGTACTGAAATGATGATGTGCCATACAAAATAGTAATTGAGACATGCTTATGTTTTTGGATCATGACAGTTAAGTAGGTGAAATCATCCTGTTTTAATTACAAAACAACTCCCCCTCAACTGTGTTTCTTATGGTTAGTTTTTCCCCTAATAAAATGCAAAGGATTATTATGAGAAAAACTTATGTCATTTCTTGACAAAGAAGAAATATATTTCCTGTCTACCATGTGTCTAAATACTGTTCACTTTTCTATTTCAACAATACCACTGAGTCAAAAACAGCTTTGCATAAACCAGGATTTGACCTTTTTAGATTTCCCCTGAAGAAGATATTTATGGAAAATGAGTAATATACTAAGAACAGTTAGTCTGAAGTTATAGAGAACAAAAGTGGTTTGTAGCAGTCATCTTTATAGTAAATGTATGTTTCATTTTATTTAACAAAAGAAAGGTAAGCTACTCAGAAGCAGGTTATGTTCCTCATGACACTGGAAATATCCTAACAAAAAGAAGAACTGTCCTGCATCCTTTACATGTCAAGTATTCATTACATGTTCTTCATTCACACCTTTAAGTGCCAACTGATATAAAAGACATTATGTCAAACATTTCTCATAAAAGTTGTAAAAGCTTGTATCCTGAAAGTGCCATTTCTTGGGCTCAGAAAATACGTAAATCTACTTAGAAGTGCTGATTTCTCAAATGCCTGACTTCACAAATGCCATGGGCATTCATTCAGAAGGACATCTGTCAGAGAAGAAAGAGTTATGTTCTTTTCTTGATGCCTGTCCTTGTGCCAGAGCATATATTCAGAGGCAAGAAGCTTGCTTTCAAAGCTTCTTAAAAGGGACCCTACTAGACATTTCCTCTTTCAAGAAGACAGCCTCATCTACCAAACTCTTGCCTGTTCCTCCTTATGGAGCTTTTGAATAGTCTCTGTCTAGTATTTGAGCAAAGAAACTTCCTTCTAGTTTGTTCTTCCATTTGTTCTTCTTCCACACTGATTGCCTAGGTAGACTCTATTCCAGCATTATTTCTGTTTTACATGATTCCCACTCATACAATGACCACAAAGCACCCCAGAGAAGAAAGTAAAACCTCTTTGTTGATGTTCAGAACAGAAAATTATATTCCTTTCTTCACATTCAGTAAATTGAAGATTTCCCTGAATAATATAATATTAACAATTGTAGTAGCAGTGAAAAAACCAAAATAACTTTTCATATTATATGAAAAAATACATCAAATATTGTTTCTTTTATGACTATTTAATCACAGAATCATAGAATTATTTAGATTGGAAAAGAACCTGAAGATCATAGAGTCCAACCATTGAGTGTTTGTCTTAAATCATTTTGAAAGGCATAGCTTAGAGTTTTTCAAGATGTGAATCCTAATCTCAAATACCGTCAAACACATGAGCATCTGTAACACAAAATCTCTTTTTCCCTCAAATATGTTATTAACAGATGTCTGCCTCCCGCACAGTCTGCAAACTGCTCACAGGTGGCAAGGAAATTGTTTTAAAACACTGTAACAGAGACTTAGAGTAAACTTGTACCACCTACCCAAAGAGACCCTAACAGGTCCACAGAAAGCCATCATGGAAACATAATACAGGCTATTAGAACCAGAAGGGCTTTCTTCAAGAAACAGAAAATGCTTTCAAGCACGAGCCGTGGAATTAAGCATAAAGTCTGGCAAGCCTAGAATAAGATAGGCCAAAAATCACTTTCTTGAATAATTGCAAGAGGGATAAAAACTGCAAATAAAACTTTTTTGAACATTCCAAAAGCAGGAAACATGCCAGTTTGTTTTCAGGGTTGATAATTGATATAAAAGAGGAAAAAAAGATAATTTCTCCAACAAGATGCATTCTTAGCAGACATACTAAGTGAATTATTGGCATTGGTGTTCACTCTAGGGTAATGCAGGTGAGCTCTGACACTGAGCCTTTCCTTATGGCAGACAAATACAAGAAAATAACTCGAACTAAAGTTTGCTTAGAATAGTTTTAGAGTTCTGATGATTGTTTTCATCATTGATAACACTAAGAAAGCCAAATATTTTTCCCTTGAAAACTCAAAATCAGATTATATTTGAGGTGGTCAGAATTTCTTGAGTCATCTGAAAATGATGAATGAAATGGTGGGTTTTCAAAGAATCTGACAGGAGATATCCAGGAAAATATACATAAGAAAGTCTTTTTCTTGCTGAACCAAGTAGATGAATTGTATAATGAAACATATGAATAAATATAATTTAATGGAGAATATTCAGTATGAGTTTAGATGGGGAAAATCATACTTCACTGTGGACTGGAAAAAAAAAAAAAAAGAATTTTCAAAGAACTTTGAAAGTTCCTAATTAAAATTCTTACTTTAACAGGGAAGGTTTTCTCACAGACTAATGTTCAGTTAAAAGCTGGGAAACAAATAATGAGAACAATCCGAAATGTTACTACTTTTAATCCATGAAGACCTCCACTTCGTTGAATATGGATAAATATAAATGTCTTGGTATGAAAATAAAAACATAAACTGTTGACATGCATCTTTTCAAGACAGTAATGCCAGAAAATGACTTTAGAGAGCTGAATATGTCAGATATGTTGGACAGTTAAAAGGTCAAATGAAAAATAATTGTTGATTAAAATATAAAATAGTCAAAATCTAGTTACTCGGATGTCATTATGGACTTTGAATACACTGCTCTCAATGAAGAAAGGAATCTTTGTATCATTGTTATTTCTCTAGAATCACCAGTTCAGTGATCATCAACAATCAGAGGAAAATAGAATGGTGTTTAAGACACAGTAGGAAAACTTGTACCTCTGTAAAACTCAAACACACCAGCAATGCTGCTGAAAGTTCTCCTCACCTCTCTCCACCAAGTAAAACTTGTAAAGATGTAGAGAGCTGAGACAAGAATGATGAGAGGAGAGGAATGCTTTCCACCTGAGAAGTTTTTAAATAATCTAGAACTTTTAGGAAAAGAGGGGATTGACCAAGAGTGATTTGACAGGCTGTAAAATCATGAATAGGCTGAGAAGGTCACTGGGGAGTAATCATTCCCTGTATTTTATAGCACAAGGATGTGAAAGAAATAGGTAGAATTATCAGGCAGTAGGCTTGAAGGAAGCAACTGGAGTACTTTTTCACACAACACCTCATTATGTTGTGGAACTCACTGCCACAGATAATTTCCCATGCCAAAAGTGTAAATGGATTCAAAAACATATTAAAAAAATTAGGCACTGGAAGATCCATCAAAAACTAATAAACCAGATGATGTGGAGCAATCTTCAGTTTGAGAAAGTCCCAAGAAGAGATGGCTGGAAGCTGCACAGCTGTGCAGTTACCAAAGCATTTGTTGACCAGTATCAGCAACATGATGCTGGCACACATGAGTTTTAAATCTGACTAAAACCAGATGGTTTTATAGTCTTAACTCTTGTCATAGTTTCTAGTGAGTTCCCCTCACCCTGAGCAAAATTCCTGAGATATGTTACCCCTGTCTTCTGTCTTTAATGACTGTTTCTATCTGAGAGTTTATTTGGGCCCATGTTATGCACATGCATGCCTCCATTCATTTTTAATACTTGGACTATACTCACAAAGAGGAAGCAATATCCATTGTATGGCAAATCAGTCCAACCACATTTCTCCCTATGGAAGGACATGTCCTTTTCCCTAGATCATCTAAGTTGTTTAAGTTAGGCATCTTAGTTCCATCATGACAGATAGACAGGTCTGGATGGCAGAGTAGCTTAAAATTCGCTCGGCTGTACTGAAAAAAAAAAAAAAAAAGAAAAGGGGGATAAAAGGACAAAATTGGAAAAAAAAAAAAAAAAAAGGGGTAATGAGAAAGATAAGATATCTACAAACAGAGAAGACTGTATGGACACTTCATTATAAAAGAAGCCAAAATAATTTTTGCATTGCTGAAACTTGAACTGGTCAACCACAGAAGGTGCAGCACTTTTTAATGATGCAACATAATTCCACACATGAAAACTTCCGTCCTTAGTGTTATATTTAACTCATTTTCTCCTACATAGTCTGTTTCAATATTATGAATAAAACATTAAAAACTATTTATTTATTAAACATTTTCCTGGTCACTGGATTTCAGAGCAATGCCATTGAGTGGGTGAAAACAGTCACAGTTTATAGGGAACCTAACTCTGAAAGAGCAAAAAAGTTGGGGTTTTTCGTTTTTGTTTTTTTTTTTTTTTGTTTTTTTTTTTTTTTTTTTTAATTGTTTTTGGTTGGTTGGTTGGTTGGTTGGGTTTTTTCGTTGGTTTTTGTTTGTTTGTTTTGGTGTTTTGGGGGGTGTTTTGGGTTTTTTTTTTGGAGGGTAGGGGTTTGCTTTTTTGTGTTTTGTAGAGAAGAGCCAACAATCTAATCAGTTTTGTATGTGATCAGCCTAAATTTTTCTTATTGCTACAGGCACACCATTGATTACCTCTTATACTAGAGCTCAGAAAAGCATATGATTTTCTCCATGTATGGATTTTTCAGCAAAAAGGAAAACTACATCATTTTCACTGCATCATAATGCCCTTAGATAACATTGCTAGTATTTTCAGGAGGACTCTCCTAATTTCAACTCCAATTCATAAGAGAATTGATGATCAGTCCTTTAGAAAATGTTAATTTTCTTCACTAAGAAACCTATACTTGTATCAAGGTATTGGTATCAAAGAATGCAAGCTATTGTACTCCCTTCATTGCACCATCCAAATCAGCTCACCAATTTATTAAGTCACTCTTACAGACTCTGAATATTCACAATTTACAAATGCCTAGATTTCTGGGCCTACAGGAGTCTCTTTTAGGCCACTGAAGACATGTCCCAAAATCTGTCACCCATAAACAAGGCAATACCTTCAATTCCTTAATGGCTCTAATTTCAAACTGTGGTGAAAAACATCTATTTATAGAAAAAAAAAATCTGATTATCATAGTTCTTGTATAAAGACTAGATAAAAAATGAAGCCCAGACAGAGGAATATTCCTTAGATGCTTCTAACAAATTCAATTTATCTATGTTTGAAAATGTTAAAATGTTATCACACTTTTTTTTTTTTTTGGGGGGGGGGCAGGGAGTAGGGGGAGAGATTCTGTGAGTGATATTCTGCCTCTACTATGTCAAAGTGAAAAAAAGATATGCTTTGATAATAGCCTGCCTGTCTTGTTGCTGGGTTGCTATTACTTTGTGTTTCAAACAGTTGGAGATTGAGAAAAGGTGTTCCCTTTCAGTACTCAAATTTCATGACACTGCTATTTTTTTCCCATCATATGGGAAATCCCACTCAAGGGAGAAGATATATATGACTACAACTTGCAGTTACTTCGAGATGACAAATGCCATGATGAAACAGAAGAAATTTCCCATTAAAATAAACCACATGTCAGCTTTCAGCTCAGGTTCAGCCAGCTCTCAACTAAGGAAATATGCTTTAGCTGTAGATCTTGGAGTAAATACGTATCTGCTGTACTCAAAGTGGCCCGTAGAGAAACAAACAGAAATATGAGCTAGCACTGACTATGAGAATGAGCAGAAAAGCCCCCCAAGAGCAGGCAATCCCATGCTTTTACCAGCACAGCCTTAAATGAAAGAGATGCACACAATTCCTTGCCTGAGGCAATGCTTAATTATCTTTTATCAAAATAAGTTGTGGAATTCAAGGCCAAACATTCCCGGTGAATGCTCGACCTCATGCTACTTAAGGTATTCCCTGTCCCTGGATATAAAAAACCTGGACAACTGAAAGCTCCAGGAAAGATCCAGGAAAATATAATGTATTTCCTTTGCCATAGATAACAGATTTCTGAGGACATCTATTTATCCAATAAAAAATGTAATAAAAAATATGCTTGGGGAGTAAAGCAAAAACTGGAAATAGGGAAGAAAAAGTACTAGCAAAAAACCCCAAAACTGTTACAAGTGATTAGCTCTCTCCATTCTTTAAATAGGCAGCAGGTGAAAAGAAACTTCATGCTTACTTTTCAGTTTAACCCCCTCAGACTGAGGGTGTTAAACCCTATCCTCACAAATAGCAATACTGAAGTGCTTAGTAATTTTTGGATAGGTTTTTTTTCACGTCTAATACTTCATTGTTTCAACAAAAGGCAAAGATTTTCCAAAATGTATGTATCAACAAATTTTCCTTGGGCAAAGTTTCATGTCTACCAGAAAGAAAGCTGAGAACCTGAATGTTATAACTGCTTATACCTCTCCTATCTTTCTTTGACTCTCCCTTAATCGTGCTCCATTCTCAATTTCATAAAGCCTGGTTTTGTCTTGACTCAGACATTTAGCTAAATCTACACAATGATTGCTTTCAGGTCAGCCTGCTTTGGTGTAATTCCTTAGATACACACTGGGGAATAAACTATTCCAGAAAAAACAGGTGAACTAACTTTCCTGATGTGAGAAAAAGAAGTCTTAAATGGCTGACAGGGTTTCAGCCTCGATATTTGAAATGTCCTGGCTCTATGGTATATCTTGTCCCTCTTGGATGAAAAGTCAAGATTAATATTTTCCTAAAATATTCATTTCATTGAGTTCAAACTTTTGTCATGAGTAAATTATGCAGGACTTAGTAGGCCATCAAATGTTCTTTCTCAACTGAAGTAATCCAACAGATTAAAGGGAGTTTTTCCATGAATGGGACCATCATTACCCAAGCACTCCATTGCAGAGAAACAGGAATAGGGTGCTGAAGGGCATTTATTCCATATGCAGTTCTTCCATTCCAGTTAAAACAAGCACAGTATAGAAGCAGCAGCAATTCTATTTGCAATTCTATTGTGGACTTCTTTAGAAAAAGGAATAAAACAAGAAGAAGAAATCTTTACATACATAGTTATATTTCACTGTAAAAGTAAAAAATGAAAATAATTCCATGTAAAACTAAGTTTGAACAAAAGTCAGTCCGGGCAAGATGACTATTGCATATTTAATGGATATACAGTGGTTCTTCAATACTCATTGTCCTAATTTCAAGGCTATGCTTGTGAACAGTTTGATCATGGTGACAACTGATCGTTTTTGTTATGATATCAACTTTAAATTTCTTCAAGAGATCCATCTAATAACAGTTTTACTATTTTGTAGGGGTTTTTACCACAAATATACAGTTCTATATATTTACCTTTGGTTTAAACTTACATATTTTCTTAATTTTTGAAACATTATGCTTATTATATTTTAAAAGCACACACATGAAATCACTGATCTTTTTTTGGATCAGGAATATAAGGGCCAGAGTAGATTTAAATGTAAAATTGGAAATCAAGATGTTAAAGTCATGAGCAATAATAAAACACAGATTATTATTATAATGTATTTATTCTCTTGTAGAGAGCAACTTCAAAATAAGTTATCGACCTTTCTGAGCCACGAGTATACCATGTGATATCTCCTCTGCCCAGAGTGATTTTTCCCCTTGGACATTATTGCTCCCTCAAAAAAACATTTAAGCTGACTCTCAAACAAACAGACAAAAAACCCCTTATGTTTTATTCTTATAATCTTTGAGCATAGCCCATATTAGAAAGTAAAAATTAAAAAATTACTTGTAGTTTAAGGGCTGTAATGTTCCAGAAGTCTTTAAATTATATATATGCTGACTAAAACCTGCTGAATAATGAACATAAAGAACAGATTTTCTTCCACATCTTTCTGCTTTCATTGCATCCCATCAATTTCTGTATTTGCCAAAATTTATATTATTTTTGGGTTTACCTCTCATAACAGTTTAAAAAATTAACATTTCACATGAAGATCTACCATAATATTTATTTCTTTTCCATGTCCAACAGACAGCAACTCACCTGCTTCTCTTCATTTTCTCCCATGTGATTTAGATAATTTAGTAGTTATGCAAATGCCTCCTCCCTCCCCTTGTTTCACAGTTCCAAACTACATTATCTCCCCATAAGCCTAATTCATCACAGGTTTACTAAACCTCGGAGCAATCTCTGTCTGACTTTGAGGATTGCACAATTTCAATACCTGAAGAAAATCTTCTGTGTTGAATATCCTGTTTATTTAAACTACCTCAGCTGCTCTGACAAAGGCGTTCCCTTACAGGAAGCTCTCTGTCTCAGTGAGGACATGAATTTACTAATTAAAAGAATCTGAATTTTGTTATTCATTAGTCTACCATTTATTTTTAGCTCAATAATAGAAAGGAGATGTAATGAGTCTAGCAGCTAATACAGTACTAATAAAATGTGGTTAGCAGAGCATGTCTGGCAACCAATCACATAGCACTAAGAGTAAATAATTAATGACTTTGAGAATAACCACTGAACTTTAATATATTAACAGATATAATGATTACTCATTATTATAAGTAAAACCAGAAGTATAAGCATAAATTATTTAGCAAAGACTAACTTTTCAATGAACAACTTAGCTGAGCTTGGGCTGTATGGAAAAGCTGTAAGAATAATCATTAAAATTGTAGATGGAGTTGTATAGTTTCACCTTTTTTGGTATTATATTTCAAAAACCCTTTGTTGAAAGAAATGGCGTGATGGAGGCAGAAGTGATGAATGCACTGAAAAATTGCTTCCTGTCATAAATGACTTTATAAACCTACTGGGAAATTTTTCATGTCTACATCTGCTAGATGGTGACTAATGCAGGATAATCAAATTAGAAATCATTCAGCCAATAGAGACTAGTGACCACACGAAGGTCCAGTGACTAAAGCAAGATTAGAAGTTGATATGTGTAAATCACAACTGATTCTAATCAGAAGCAGATGCCTGATTTCAGACAGGTCTTCATGGACAAGACGTCAGAAAAGATTAGAAATAATTGAGTAGATGGAGACAATGAAATGCAGACTCCACTATTGTACAATTGACAGAACTCTATGCAAGTAGGTAGGTATGCATAGCTTAAATGCAGTGTCCACAGAGAATACGTATTAAAATAATACTTACTTTCTACCTTATTTAAATTGATAATAGCTAACATGTACATCAATATGTAAAAATATTGTGCAAATGTGAAATAGTTGGTTAAATTGGACAGATGAGATAATATTCTCCACCATTAGATTTAATAGATAGGCATATAAACATAACAATTCTTATTAACAAATAGGCTTTATGTATGCTTTTGAGAATTGCATGTTTATAGTTATCTTCAAACAAATCTAAATTGTAAGCTGCGTTTTAAAATATTCCTGCCAGTGAATATTAATTTAAATCATAGAATATGTGATAAATATTTTTATATTATATTTACTATCTCATTCTTTTATTTTGTACTGTAAATTTTACTGCAGCTCAGTGAAGCCTTTTACTCATTACTCACATATATATTTTTTTCCATTTCGTATGTCCTACATAGAATATGTTTTAATCCCTGATAAAGAAAACAGGAGCTGTATAAAGAGAAAGCATGGTTTTTTATACTTTAATAATTTAAACAATTTATTGTCCCAATTTATGAGTGCTAGATATGAATATGCATCTCCACCAGTACTCTGAAGAAAAGATGCTAAACATACCTCCTCTTCCCATTACTTAATTCACATAGGCAGAGAACTGAATATAGTGAGTTATATGTTATATTATACTGGTTTGAATTCATGCAGTATATCTTGTATAAACATTGTTCTCAACTGTATCTAGAAGGAGATGTTTTGCAATATAGAAGGATTTCTAGTGCTAGCAGAAGACAAAAATGTACTCTCTATAAAACCATGACAATATTTTACTCATAATTAGCACAAGAGTGAGCCCTGGGAAAAGAAGTTTTAAGTTCAAATAACTAATAGATTTTACAAAAGTGATTGTGAAAAGCCAGGGCATAGGTTAATTTTACAAAATGCGATATTTTTATGATTCTTCAATTTTTAGTTCTTTGCTGTTTTTGATTAGATGACTTCTCAGACTCTGATCATTTACCAACTCTTCAGTATGAATATTCATGTGACTCGTTACACATCATGCTTTTGATTGGCCAGATAAGTCTCACATGGCTCCATCTCCTGTCTAGACGACTATTTTACAAATTATATTTTCTGGTATTTAATCTTAATTTCCTATGTAAATTCTCCTGTGACTGAGATTTAGACTAACACATACACAAGCACTTCACTGACATAAATGGTCTTCAATGCCAAAGAACAATTTTGACCAAGTAAACACTAGAGGATGTTAGCAAAAATGTGTCATAGGCTTTCCTGAAAACTGGGTGGGTGGGTAAGATTCCTGGGATGAACTTGCCTTCTAAACTTACAATAAAGTTACATTTTTACTATCACTGACTGAAAAGGGCCATCAAATCCACCCATGTCTTTCAGCTAAATGCTTTTTTATTGATGTTCATAGTCGAATTTTCAGTATGGGTTTGGGAATAACACAGAAGTTTGTTTCCACTACCACATTTATAATATGCTTGGACTTCCTTTTGCAGGTAAAAGTGATGACATTTGAGTGGCAGTTCTGCACAACTTAAAACAATGTCAGTAAGAGCAGACTTTAGATGCTGGCTGCTGTTAGAGCATATATAAGTCATGTACACTAAACATAGTGTCACTAATCCAGAGATGAAATCATACTCCACTGCAGAAAAATAGGAACTTCAACTCACCCAGCCATGCACAATAGTTTCCTAAAGATCAAGACAAATGTTTGTATTCATTTGTACTCAATGACCGATAGAACACAAAAAAAGAGAGGAATATGTCTAAGTGTATATAAGATATATTTAGAAGAATAAATTCATGACTCAAAGCAGATGTGCAATTAACATCTAAGTCCTTTTCAGCTTCTGAATGCAAACATCTAGAAGAAGGAGAAATTAGAAAAAGCAGCAAGTATATTACACACACTCATCAGACAGGATTTTCAAGCAGGAAAGAAACCGCTCTTTTGTTAATTCTTTGAACCAATAACATATGTTGTTTACTTATTGTTGCATCTTGCAGAAAAAATAAAGTTGGCTTCAGCAAATAATGAGCAGATGAATTTTGAAGAAAGGGGACTGTGTGGCTAGAATTACGAATACCAGACAGTAATGCCATTATACTGTGGGCTTAAGGTTTTTCCACAGCAAAATAATAGCCTGCCAGGGAGACAAACAAATTAGCTGATGATGGACTTCCCTTCCACAACTAAGCTTTAATCCAAGACAGTCAGTTTAACTAATGAGGAATCCTCCTCTTGTTCTACAATGATAATTTGAAAGTAGTGTGGAACTGATAAACTGAAAAGTCCGTCAAGTTTTTGACCTTTCTCAGGAGTGTCATTGACATCAGCTAGACGAGAATGTGAGGACTCAGCCGTTTGAGGAGGTCTCCAGTGATCTAGCCCCTAGAAAGTCTCAAATAACTTCCTTAGTCATAACAGGCACTTTGGCCTGACTCACAGAACAGACTAGCATGTAAGTTCAACTCCCACTTAAAATTCTTAGTGGTTTGAGTTCATCTCACTCAGTTTTAACCAGCTTAAATGCATGGGTCTAGTCTAAACCAGACACCCTCCAAGATCCCTAAAAAGTCTTTCAGTTTTTGAATTTCCCTTCTGAAGTCTTAAGAATTCTGCTCCAAGACATGTCCAGTTTGAGTAAAATCTCATATATTAACTTGGTGGCTATCTCACATTTGCTCCTTTTGGACTCAAAAAATGGGAGTCTTCCAGCCTCTGACATCTGCTGACCATCAGTTTCAGAGTATACACAAATTCTCATGTAAGTGCAGGGAAAAAGTTCTGCCCTTTTTCCACAAAAATATTTTGCTGTTTGATCATTTGGGTGATGGAACATTCAGTAATTTATTTCACTGTCACATGACACAGCCGGAACCGACTTCCTTCTCAATTACCATGACTAAGAACTAATAATGTGCTAAGTAGTGACCTCTTTGGAGAGAGAGCAAAAAGAGAGACAGATTTTCTCTTGTCTTCCAATTTTTACTTCAGCTAGCTTAATATTCATGAAATGAAATGAGTAAGCCAAGAAGTAGGTGAGGGTGTTTTGCCCTGAAGTTTGTAGAAACATGTGTGAAAATATGTTTTAAATGTAATGAAAGTCTAATCATAAATTGCATGGCAAAAGCAAGCTACTGTAATGAAACTGACAGTGTCACATTGTACTGACTGAAAAAAATGGACAGATTTGTGGATAGAAAGTACATGTTTTGGGGCAGATGTGCTTTTTACTTCAGTTGCCACTGACAAAATGTTATTTCCCTTTGTAGCAGCTCTGTGAGAAGACTTACAGTGTTGAAAAAAAGAGGAGAAATGAAGATATAGAGAAGTTTCTTTGCCTGCAATTTTTTTAAGTCCACATTATAAGACATCCCACAAAAAAACCCAAACCAAACTAAATAAAAAAAAAAAAAAAAAAAAAAAAAAAAAAATAAAAAAAAAAAAAACCACACAAAAAAGGGAAACAAACAAATAGGACAAACAAAAAGGACAAACCCACCCAAAAATCTCCAACAGAATGGATTCAAAATAAAAACTGTGGAATCTGAATTTTCCTTCCAAATTAGTTCTTGTGTCTTTGACATCTAGAATTAATGACCGATGGCTCAGCAGGCCATTCATTTTTCTCCTGGAGACAGAGTGGATCTTCCCCAAAGAAAATTTACATCATGTTCTGATACTCAGGGAGGAGCACTGAGATGGAGTAGTAATCATTTGTTTGTACAAGAGATAAACTGCTGGGATGACTTTCCAATTCTTGTTTGCATGACTTTGTTTCTAATTTCTGAAGATATGTTGGCCACCCGGTCCAATGCAGTTGTCCTTCTAACTACACTTAATCGAAGACGAAAAGGCTAGACACATGTATTGTGAAAAGGACAATGCTTTAGGTGCTTTTTCAATATAATCAACAGAGTTGTAATGAAAGACTACTGTTGTAATTGTCCTCAAGTCTTGTTATGGACTGAAAACATCATGAATCATCATAACAAAACTTATTGGTTCATGTGTTCCCCTCATTTTCACAGTATAATACAATCTGAAGTGATGTATTCTTCCTTGAATATGGAGCTTCCATGACTCCTTTTACCTGATACTTCACACTCCTTCAGATATTAATTTGTGATTGTGACTTGCACTTTTGTGATCCAATCTATATACCCAAATTTATTTTCTCTGCCACATGGTGCTTTTTGGGTATCAAAACTTGTGAAGGCTGTGAAATGTATTGTCAATAAACTTTCCATGAGCAAGTGGTGATCTGGAGGCAGGTTGTGACATATTATCAAAATGCAAGAAGAGAAAGTTAAGAAAATGGCAGGACACAGTAATAGGGGTGGAACGAGTTTTTTCTTTGTTGCCCTGGTCAGAGTCAGCACAACAGAAGAAACAATAATCTAGTGAGCTCATGTGGCCCCACTGTGCCATCAGGATGTTAACAAATCTCCCACTCTGCTGGGAAGAGAGAGATATTTTGGCTGATCACTACAGTCTGCACCACAACCCAAAAGCCTTGTGGCAGCCCTAGTGATATGTGCATTTCTGTTTCTACTTGTTGCACGCTCTCAGCCCTGCTTTTACACATTTTCCTATGGCAAGCATTTTCCTATCAAACATGAAACAATGTTTAGCTGCAGTTGCATCCACTGTTGCTTCTGTACCAGAAAACCTTCCCCTGGACCACTGGAGTCGGTTCATGGTGCCTGAATTTCCATAGAGCTAAGTTCTCTGAATCAGAGCAGTGGAGAAGTAGTTCTGGAATATCATCTTTTGCCCTTTTCAATCCACTGCTCTGATTTCAGAAGGATATTAATTCAGAGAACATATCTCCCAGCCAAAACAACCATTTAGAGTATTTTGATTGGATGTTTCAACAGAATAATTTTATTAACAATAGACTATGAATCCAAACCTGACTTTGCCTATGAGTTTAAAAGTGCTTTAAGGCTTTTAGAGCTAAAAGGCGATCTCAGCACCTCGTTGCATAGGATAATCTTAGAAACTCTACTTCCTGAACTTCCAGCAGCTTGTAAAACCTCAAGACCTGATCGATTTCTCTGATGACAATTAGTAACACATTATTGTAGTGGATGGCTACAATGAGTATCATATTATCATAGTGAATGGCCAAAAGAAGTAATTGTATAAATCTAGTCAAGCATTTCTACCTTTTATACTTGGGGGTTTTTGCCTCTAATCCCTTCTTAAAAATCCTGTGTTCCTCTTAGTCTGCAATTCTACAGGATTTGATGGATAATCTTCATATACTATTATGAGAAGACCCCAAAAAGAAAAATATGTATCAGCAAGGCATACTGAATATTTATTGAATACTCAGTTTTGTTGCTAAATAAAGTAATAATTAGTAAATAGTAACAGGTTCAAAGGGAATAATATGGTGGCCTCATTATTAATTCAGAGTAGGTAATAATGTAATATAAGCTCCAGAGACACTATTTGCCCTTTACTGCTCCATGAGTTTCCAGGCACTACAAAGTGGATCTCCTATGACAGTAAAATAAAAATGTAGTGCAGATCTATAATATTTTTTAAGAAAACACCTACCCCAACTGAAAAGGATTACAAATGTCAGAACAACATAGGTGTTGGAAAAAACTTCTTCAAGATATTTCAGACAAAGGCAAAGGGAAATGAAATATCTGATGATGCCAAAAGATAAAATGTTTCTACAACAGTTGCAGGACTAAGTGTTTTGAATGACTGAAGGAGGAGAGGGTCTTAGGAGTAAGAGTTCAAAAGGTTTATACAGAGAGACAATAACAGTCAAAAACAGGGAAGAAGATGATTTTGGTCTAGAATTCCCCAAAAAGCACAAAAAGAATTGCAAATTTTAAAAAAGTAAGAAAAAACAGCACAAATGAAAAAATTGCATCCTCTTTTCCAGCATATATGCTTTCTCTTAGTTTATCTGGTTTTATTCAGAAAAAGAAATATTTTTATTAGTTTTTGATCCACTGTCTTCAGAGCTCTGAAGCTGCCTGTAGATACTGTACCCTGCTGTGTACAAATGAACTAAATACATAAACACAGTCAGCTTAAATCTGTCAAAAATGCTTCTAGAAACAGGCTGTGCATGCAAGGACAGCAGATGGAAAAAGCTTTCAACTATGATGAAATAATCTACGCCCAAATCATTCAATCCAGTCAGTCAGTTCTGCAGAATCATTTTTCATAAGATTCTTCAAGATAGACTCAGTCTACAAAGTAGTTTAGAAATGAGTTAATTATTGTGGGTTTAAATGATCCTTTAAAAAATGCAGATTCTTCCTTTCTCATACACACGTCATCTACAGGCGTTCTCTGTTCTGCCGAAATTCTGCCATCCTTAGAGGCTTCAGGAGCTGGCTGTTATTGGAGGATAGATACAAATGTTGATTGCCCTCTAGATGGATAGGACATGACAATTTTTTTTTTATCATCTGCCTTGGGGCATAGAAGATTTCAGTTCTCATCCTAAAAGGGTGCAGTGCAAAAGTCTTGATGTGAAACAAATTGGAATAATTACAATAACTGTCTAATTATAAATGACATGAAATAAACCTCAATTTCAGTACAGTTCAGGAAAATCTAATGAGCTCTGATGTTTACACCTATTTGTTGGCCCCAATCCAAGTTAATGTTCTCATAAAATCTGATTGGCTCTGGCAGGATCAAAATATCTGGTATTACAATAATACAAACACTGAAAATAATGTTTTATAACACAGTGTGGTAATTCATAATTATTTTAAAATCTATCTGACTTTACTATCTTTTTCTATTCCTTACACTTTTTACCCATGTTTTAGAAATTTGGTTTCAGTCTCTTGGCAATCTTAAAACACAAGGATGTCTTACTTCATAGGCAAATGGAGAACTGCAGAACAGGGTCAAATAAATAATTTCACTGTGTTAGGGCAAGTATGAAATCTAGCTCAGATTTGCTCAGTAGCATGGTTTGGTTCACTTCTACTCATCATTTGCACTTGACTAACATTAATTGCTGTATCAGCCAACAATTCTGATGAGAAAGGACAGAGGAAACAGTTCTCAGATTGATCACCAGTACTGCTTCTGATGGGATAGCAGCCTTTTAAATGTCACCTAAAACTTAGTTTTTGCATCCATTTTGTGACCAACCATACCATAACTCTGCCGAAATGTTCTGGAGAAACCCAGAAATATTCATGCTGTCATATTTGAAGCCAATTTTGATAGAGAACAAACATTAGCATGTAGATTGGGTCCATTTCCTAAGCTCATTGACTTGTCCAGGCCAGTGCCTGCACAGTGACTCAGGTCGGCAGACCATGGTCTCAGAGACAAAACACCTTTGGGCAGTTGGGTTATATCCAGAACAGATCCTGGAGTCCTGCACATATGAAATCTTACCCAATTAGCAGATTGGGAGGTTTCAATTTCTGCTCAAAGAAATGTGGTAGAATGCATCCCAAGTGAATGGAAAAGATGAACATTCCCTGCTATTTTACTGTATTGTCAATGGAAAATAGATAAGCATGTACCCTAGACTGGATTATTCTCTGATGATACCTAAATTACAGGTCGTACAGCAGAAAGTTAATTTCAGCAGCCTGAAATTCCATCTGCAGACCCCAGAAGTGTTTTTTTCTCTTCAAAACTGATAAAGGAATGCAGGAAGTTACCTTACTGAAACTCAAGTAGTCTTTTTTCCCTTTTCTGAGACTAGACAATATCAAACTGGAAAAGTACCAGGGCGTAAACTGAATAGATTAGACGCCCACTATTTTACAGTATTATACAAGAAATCCTGACAGAAGGAACTCAGGTTTTTGGTTCACAGGAGAGGCTCAAGGTCCTTGTCTGGGAGGGAAGTTCACAATTCCAGATGAACCTGCCAGGTCCTGGCACAAGCCATGTCATGTCAAGAATAAGCATATGCATATGAAAATGGGAAAATCTGTCTAGAAATCATCTAAGTCTGAATTAATGCAAAAACATGAAGAAAGGGGTAAGGCTGATCCTCAGCTTTTCATGGCCTGCCAATTCCCCTCTGTCTCTGTTGGAAGAAATCACTTATTTAGGCTTCAATTTCAGAGGGTAATGCAGGTATTCAAACTTCGTCCTGGGTGCTGGTTCCTCCACAGATCTGAACCAGAAGGAAAATTGTGTTTCTGCGCAGTTATGATGACCCACTGGCAGATACGTGTGGAGAAACTTTGTGGAGATTGTCTACAATTATCCAAACCCTCTCCTTTGCCGCCTAATCTTTCCAACTAGATGCTCATCCCTGTCTCATAGACAATAGTGAACTAGTACATAAATTCCAGAAAGGAGTCCTGACATTACCCTGTCATTGCAAAGTCAAGTATCAGTGTAGTCTGTTGGAAGTGCAGCCTGAACAGGAGAGGAGTTTCATGACTGTCCAGACTGGTTTTCAAGGGAAAATACATTTTAATCCCAGCAGAACTGAATGACAGTTGAGTACAGAAGTTGGTTGGAAGCTAGAAGAACACAGAAACCACAGAAAAATCAAACAGAACTGAGACTTTTGCAGACAGAATGGAAGCTTTAAACTGGTGTCAATTTCTACCTCTTGGAAATCATATGTACTGCTGTAGTTTTTTGTCAGTTACAGCTTTGGTCTCGTAGATTTGTTTTTTCATATAAGCAGGAGATTAGTTTGGGAATATAGGTGCATGGTATAGACATTTTAAGAGAACTGGGGGACGTAATTAATCACCACAGGAGAAATCATTTTTGGGTGAATAGCTCCACGCAGAATTCTAAGACTACAACAGTGTTTTGCAAAAAAAAAAAAGTGAACACACTGAAGATATGCTACAAGTTGAATTAGTATCTTTTCCTGTTTGCAATATTAACTAAAACACAGACTTAAGTTTGCACCAGAAAATTTTATAGAAGCTTGGAAGTAACGTAGTACAAAACCTAGAAGGAGTCAGAATCAATAACACATTGGTAGCGATTAAGAAGACATGATAGAAGACTGCACTGTCCATGTAATTCCAATATATTTAAGAACAAATAGGAAGCAGAAAGAATAGGATTTCTCAGTGAGGATAATTTTACTGTTCCAGACATTAAATGGGAATAATAGATCTGTAGAGGCAACAATAACATTTTCATAACTGTGAGTGAAATCTCACTATTATACTGTTGGAACCAAACCATAGTTTTCTGAACACAGTGATCCCCAGGGATTATTTCTTCCAAGTGACTACTGTGTGTTAGCCAAACGAGATTTCTTCAAACTCTATGTGTTTTATATCACTGCATGTGCATGTTTGTGCATATGAGTGTCTGCGTGTGTAACTTAGACTTTTTACAACAGCCTTAAAGAAAAAAACTCATTAATAGTATCCCAGCCACAGAACATCTTACAAATGAATGGGTATTGTTTCTTTTTGACTAACAGCTGCTTTTAGTTTAAGCAGTTTACTGTAGCTAAAAGCTCTGACAATCCAGATACTTTTTGCTATCGAGGTTTATCTCAACCTGCTAAAGTCTAGATAAGGGATTGCCAGTTTTCCTGCTTCAAAGGAGACAAGAGTAATTGGAACTATAAACTGTTCCATTTATCATTAAAATGCACATTTTTATAGGACCACAGAAAGCATCTGTATCTTTACTAAGACAGGACATGCATTAGACAGGTTTAAAGTGAGACTGCTCAGTACAGCAGATCACTTGTCTGACATTTACAGATGTTAATGTGCACACATTCATTTCAGGAGAGAAGAAAATAGCACATGCTTAATCAGAAGATTATTTCATGGAGTGAGGTGCTCATCCTGACTGGATCTTTGCTTTAGCTGAAGCCAAGTCGTTCACAAGAGTAATTCAGTACCTTCCAGGCCCTTTAACATTTTTTCAGTATTTTTTCTCTCACTTGTGCTTTGGAATGAAGACAGTTTTGTATTGCTAGATCCAAGACCAGTGTGATCCTGAAGATTATTATAAACAATATGCCTTGGCCAAGTCTACCAATTTTTCATTTCCACAGTACATTAACAAAAAGTGGAAACTACCAAGCCACTAATAGCCCTGATTTGTTGCAGATGTACATACTTCTTAATGGTCAGTTTGGTGGAATCTCTACTTCCTTTTTAATAGCTTGCAAATTAATCAGAATGCCGAGTTAAAGTTAAGATTACTCCTACAGGCTGCAATTACCATTTGAATTTATAAATCCTACAGTTTTTGTAGGAGAAAAAAAAGATAATTTGGTTTTCTCTTGTGTCCAGTTACTCTAAAATTATTCCCTGCTGGTTTCCATTGGAACACTGCTAAGAAGGTTGTCTGATAAGATGCCCATTAGTTTCCCCAGTAAATGATATCTTAGTGTTATCATAAAAGAAGAGTTTGGCTAACAAATCACTGTGAGAGAAACGTATGGCACTTCTAACAAATCCAGAGTTCACTTCTAACAAATCCAGAGTTCTCTGTCAGGTTTCTCCTATTCAAGTGCTCTCTCTTTCCACAAAAGTTGGGGTTTGCAGGATGCGTGAGTAGCCTCCAGTAAGCAAAATTACTTGCTCAATGAGAATGAATAAACAAGAACCAGCTGCACAGATATTTTGATGATTTCATATGCACTTGTTTAGATAGCTTCCTGAGGAAACAGGAGTCCAGAATCACACATGCACAGCCCCAGTTCCCTTCTAGGCCATATGCCCCAAGACCTGAAAGGTGTTTGTGTCTCCAGCATGGGAGGCTGCTGGCCTGCTTTGCTGTGGTAGTGCACTGCTGGCTTGTGGGCAACCTCCATGGTTCAGGTAACTGCTGCTCTGTCCATCTGTAACAACTTCTGAATCTGAATCCTTCTGAATCCTCAAACACACTTAAATAAAGGCTAGATGTCTCCAAAACCTTGTTTCAGCACATGCAGAGCCCTGGACCACTCTCATAACTGCCCCGTATTGTTTGGTGAGGCAGATTTGGTGCTACTACAGAGAAAGATATTTAAGGATGACACATCCACAGGAAATCAAACCTCTTTTTTTCCTCTATTAATAGAACATCATGTTGTTTATTATTATTGCATGGGCTGCAGACATACTATAGGTTCCCTTGATAAGTACCTCAAGTCTACAATGCAATGACATATGAAAAGATACCTTAAAGTTAGTATACTCCTGAAAGACTTAAATAAGACT